>NC_056732.1:1367334081-1367446581 GCF_019279795.1 Protopterus annectens | reverse complement strand
TGCAACTCCTTCTGACCTTCTCTGTACTTCCCCATCAACACTCTCAGAGCAAACATCGCATCTGTAGTGCTCTTTCCTGGCATGAAACCATACTTCTGATCACTAATCATCACCTCCCTTCTTAACCTAGCTTCCACTACTTTTTCCCATAACTTCATGCTGTGACTGATTAGTTTTATCCCTCTGTAATTACTACAGCTCTGCACATCACCCTTATTCTTAAAAGTCGGTACCAAAACACTTTTTCTCCATTCCTCAGGCATCCTCTCACTTTCCAAGATTTCATTAAACAATCTAGTTAAAAACTCCACTGCCATTTCACCTAAACACCTCCATGCTTCCACAGGTATGTCATCTGGACCAACAGCCTTTCCGTTCTTCATCCTCTTCATAGCTATCCTTACTTCCTCCTTGCTAATCCACTGCACTTCATGATTCACTATCCGCACATCATCCAACCTTCTCTCCCTCTCATTCTCTTCATTCATCAGCCCCTCAAAGTACTCTTTCCATCTGCTCAACACACTCTCCTCGCTTGTGAGTACGTTTCCCTCATTATCCTTTATCACCCTTACCTGCTGCACATGTTTACTAGCTCGGCCCTTCTGTCTAGCCAATCGGTACAGGTCCTTTTCTCCCTCCTTAGTGTCCAACCTTTTATACAACTCTTCATACGCCTTATCCTTAGCCTTCACCACCTCTCTCTTTGACAATCCCACTTCTTCTTCTTCGCCAACCTCTTTCTCTGTATACTCTCCTGTACTTCTTCATTCCACCACCAGGTCTCCTTGTCCTCCTTCCTCTTTCCAGATGTCACACCAAGCACCCTTCTAGCCATCTCTCTTACTAGCTCTGCTGTAGTTACCCAGCTATTCAGTAACTCTTCACTGCCACCCAGTGACTGTCTTAACTCTTCTCTGAACATCACCTCACAATTACCCTTTTTCAATTTCCACCATTTGATCCTTGGTGCTGCCCTCACACTCATCCTCCTCTTCTTTATCAGCAATGTCATCTTACAAACCACCATCCTATGCTATATATATATGTGTGCGTGTGTGTGTGTGTGTGTGTGTGTGTGTGTGTGTGTGTGTGTGTGTGTGTGTGTGTGTGTGTGTGTGTGTGTGTGTGTGTGTGTGTGTGTATAGGTTCTATATTATATCAACGAAAGTTTATATAATTGAACGCTGGACTTCGAAATCTTTATTGTGGTGCCTGCACCCCCCGTGAATTATATATACCAACTCCAAGATTGCACTACACTGAGGAAAGGGCAGATTTCCTGATCTTCAATGTATCACGATCTCACAAAAAACACATCGATGAATGGCATATTTTGGACTTTCATTCTTCTAATAGGAACCCCTATATATATATATATATATATATATATATATATATATATATATATATACATATATATAGAGAGAGACAGATAGATAGATATAGATATATTGATAGATATAGCTATAGATATAGATTCATACAGCTGTTTATAGATATACACACAAACACACACCCAAATGCAAACATACCCTACCACCTAACTAAGACCCTCCTGCCCTACTGCTACCTTCCAGGCAGATATAAAATTGCACATGCAGAGACAGACATACACATATACTCACGAAAGGAATGCTACCTGTTTGATAAACTTTCTGGCCCTTACTTCTACTGTGATGGGTGAACACAAGCTTTTGATTGCATTCACTAATACAGGCACCTGTGTTATTTTACAAAGGCATTTCCAGGGGAGAGCACATGGCTATTGAGCATAGGCCACTCCCCCAGAATACCTCATTAACATTTAGCACCAAATATCAGTGGTATACCATGCTGCTACACATCTTCATGCTAAACCACCATGTCTCTGAATTAGAAATGGTTACCACGAGATATACAACCTATGTACACCTTGCAGTAGCCTTTTTGAATCAGTCCCATTGTGTAATGCCATAATAGTTTCTACAATTTCATCCATCTAATGAACAAAAATGAAAAAAGTTAAGTTCATTCTTAGAAGAAAAAATAGTAGAACTTAGGTTAATTACCTTGTATTTGAATTTTCCAGTCAAATTATCAATTTTTATATGTAATTTAATTTACCATCATCTCTCGCTCATCCATTAAAATTATCATACTCTATTCTGTGCAGTCCTTCTTACTCGTTTTTTTTCCACACATCATTAATAGTGTATATAGATTTTCTCTTGCTCCTGCTTCCCTGTAACAAAAACACACCCTGATTTTTCCAGTTGTTGAAAAAATAGCCTTTGTACATTTTTGAGGCAAGCTGTGTTTTTTTTCGGCCAACTCCAGTGGCTTCTGAGGTCTTTGGGTTAGAACCTGTCTTTCTAAATAAATGCCACTTTATCAGAAATACAACTGATCACATCAGATGTCCTTTAGCTGTTTTTTTTTTTTTTGTGTGTATCATGTGCCTTCAGTACCGAATACATGGTGTCTTCTGTGCATGTCTTCATGTCTGTTTGAATTTCCTTTTAATTTTTGTATTCTTTGAAGTCCCATCAAATCTGTTCACAGACATGAAGGCTATCTGATATTCAGTTTTATGTCCAGGAAATGAAGAGCTATTACAGATTTTGTCAATTAACTACATGACGTTTTTTGTTTAAGAAACTCAGGAGATTGTCATTATGTTTAATGAGAACAGGCATAAGATTACTTCCTATTCCATGAAAAAATTCACACAAATCACTGTAGATGGGACCACATGCTTCCACATTGTTCAATAAGTTATATAACCACAGATCTTTGGGCACTTGTTTGTTTTGAATACAATAATTAAGGTACATATTTCACATACATCATTGTGATGTGATTAAGTGTATTTAAATTGTTGCTGATAGAGTTGAACTCAGTTCTGTAGAAGTCAATAGTTGTTATGATGAAAAGATTAAACCTTTCGTAATAATAAAACTGTGTACATTAGTTAACTCTCCTGTTCTCCAGTACTATTCTACAATTTTGTTCAAAAGCGTATTTTTCTGGTTAATCAGTAGGATCAATGTGTGTTTTAGATTTGTACAGAAATATTGTAGAGGATCATTCTATAGATCTTATTAAGCCAGTTTCAAAATTTTAAGAATTAACTACATTGTCATCACTTGTGGATTACATTCAAATACTGTAAAATGGAGAATCAGCTTAAAAACTACTGAGCATATACTAAATCATATTTGGGTTGAGGGGTGAAGCTTGCTATGACAGCATAAGAATGAGCAGCTCCATTTGATAAGTATGGATATGGTGATTGTGATGATGTATAGAGTGTTGCACAAACTTAGATGGGTAGTTTTCTGTTTTGATTCAATCAGATAAACCACCAACAAAAACAAAACTTAAAACAGCATCACAAATGGAAATTGTATCAGCCAAAAAAAAAAATAAACAAAATGTTTTAAAATAAAGACTTAGTGCTTTCACCTTCTCAAAAACAAGGCTTCATCAGGGTCATGTCCAAAGTCCTTAATTTATTTAAATCTCCTAAACCAAATCAAAACAATTCTGTAGCAGCCATACAAAAACATAATTAATCAATTATAATGATATCACTCTTTAAAAAAACATGTCTTTCAGCTTTTCCTGGTTAGGGGTTGCCACAGCGGAATTCCGATCTGCTAATGATTGACAGTGAATTTTTACAGTGTCAAGTTGCCAGCCCAGTGCCCAGCCTTTAAAGAAGTCACACCCACGATTGCTCACACCTACAAGCAATAGCCCTATCACACTTATACCATTATATATTGCTCATCACTGATAAATTTACAAAATTTACATGCCCTGCATTTATTAATCTGAGATTTAAAGGGTATACCCTGGGAATCCTTATTATTCTGCAACTATCCCTTTATGTTCCTTGCCCTATCACACACTAGCAGTGGGGAACCACCCAAACATTCTCTCATTTCCTGAGTTAACACTGTGTTCCATGTTTTCTAGAGGGTTTTAACAATGGTAGCGGCATCATGGTTATAAGAAATCATTACAGCACCCATTTTGTCCACCTTTGAACCTATAGATGGTTCTGTCACTTAGATGTCAAACCCCTTCCTTAAAATTGATGCAAACCTTGTCTTTCTAGCCTTAAATCTCTTCTTTTTGATTTTATTTAACATATTCAAAAGATAACCTCTCTCTTTAAACGTTCCAATCAAGTTGTTCATCTCACAACTAAATATCTCACCAACACTTACTAATCTGGACAGCTGAACCATCTACCATTTAACAATCCCTGTTTACTGACATTTGGGGTGGCAACTATCAAAATGTAGAAATTAATTTTTTGAATAAGTCTTTTTTCTGTAAATTGTAAAGCCAAAATGATGGTTAACCAAATCTTTATATAAACAAATATCTAAATATTCAATCTGCTGTACATGTATCTTATAGGCAGGTTTTTTTTTGTTTAAAAAGGTGGTGCCATTTAAATATTCCATAAATTCTGATAGCAATCTTTGGTCACCTTTCTATAAAACTAAAATATCATCCAGGAATCTGTAATAAGTAACCATGGGCTCAAAAAATGAGGCACAAGAACAAATCTCTTTTCTCATTCAGCTAGAACCATTTTTTTCTAAATGGGCTCACATCTTGCAGCCATCACCACCACAAAAATTTGTTGGAGCATCTCACCCTCAAAAATTAGGAAATTGTTCACCAAGACTAATTCCATAAAATCTAAAAGCAATTTAATTGTACTGTTCCCTAAATCCATATAATCAATTAAGCTATCCAGAAAAGAATTCATACCCACATAATGAGGGATCACCGAAAATACATTTTTGATATCAATGGCTATAAACAAAATGTTCTTATTATACTCTAAGCTCTTTAACATTTCCAAAAGGTATCATGATTCACACATTATATGACATTTGCTTATCAAAATGTAGTTACAATGAAAATCAGTAAAAAGCCACTATGGGTTCTAGCTTTGACCCCTATGCCACAACAATAGGTCTTAATGGCTAAATAATTCTTATGAATATGTAGAAATCTGAACATAGTCAGAATTAATTATTTATCTGCCCATAAATAATCAAATTCTGTTTGTCTAATTATATCTTGATTAAACACATCAAATAGCAGTCAGTTTTCACATATGTAACATTCATTTCATTACACTCTTTCATATGTTGTGTCATCAATGAGAATGTCATACATTTTTAAAACATAATCCATTTAATTCATAATAACAACTCCTTCATCCTTATTCAGTTTTGTAATTGTAATATTCTTGTTGGTTACTAAGTCATTTAAAATCAACCTCTCTTTTTCTTTAAATTATCAACAAAAATAGTTTTAATCAATGAGCTTCTAAACCCAAGCTCACACATCTGTTCAAATAATAAAACCAGTGGGTATGAAGGGAGGTGTATGTACATCTCCTTCCCAAAATATTTGTGTTAATTATACTAGTATTCTCACTAAAAAAGCATTCTCAGATTCAGTTGTCTCAAATACTATTTTAGGTACTTTTCCATTAAACCCCTACCATGCATTTTAGGAGCTGCATTGCCTGATTCCGGCTTATTTGTTTATCGACTTCCTACTCCATCATAGACAAGTCATTTAATTTTGTTTGCAGTTCTTTCATTAAAATTTGTATATTTTGAGGGACATCTTTTCCTGATGATTCAAGGGTATGAAACCTAAGTATGTTTACAGGCAATTATCGTCTCAAATTAACGTTGATTGACATCTATTGTTCCTAGAATCTACTGTGTTGGTTCTAACAGAGCTGTCTGGTAACGAATTACTATGATATGGTAGTAACCTTAAGGTTTGTGTTGTTTTTTGTTGCATATACGCAACTGTCAAATATTCCTCATTGTGAGTCTTAATAATTCCATGATCCTCGCAGTTCCAGACTGAAAAGGTCTGTAACACTTTTACTGATAAGAATTTGTACAGTGACTAATACTGAATCATATAACTTTTCACAAACTTATAAAGAACACCTTATTCATCCGGTGAGCTTTCTAGTTGAAGTTGTTAGTTAGGCATCCCACATTTGTGCCCATTCATTTTGCATTGCGAGAAGTAGTGCTCCATAATGTGGAGATGGAATGTTGACAGCTATGTGTAGATACCTTTACTTTTGTGTGTGTGCCAATGTATGTGATTTTACTATGCGTATAATTTGGAACTAAAGAAATAGCCACCTATATTTTGCAATGTTTTTCAAACATAACATTTACTTTATGCGATTGTAGCATTATAAGTTTTCCTGTGCATTTTAAACACAAAGAAAATTGTGTGTGGGTGGGCTTACGGCGCCTTTAGTGTATAGGACTGCATTAAATATTGTGGTTGAGTATGGGTAATGGCCTGGGTAGTACATGTAAGTCTTCAAAATGTGAAGAAATGTGGAAGATTAGATTGGTTTTGAGGAGCCTAGTTGTTTACATTGAGATAAATGTGGGTATTCTTGAGAAGTAACTTGAGAAAGTTCTTTGGGAGGAGTAGAATGTTCTTTCTTTATTTATGAATTCAGAAAATTCTTAAATATGCTTAGAAGAGCAAAGAAAGAACAAGAAAGTGTTCATTAGTTTTGAAAGCTGTACTGTCAGTGTCTGGTGATAGCTGAGTTTGTACTATGAGCTTATTGTATTTATGGTTGTAATGAAGTCAAAACATTTTAGATTACAATTTTAGGTCGACAGTTCCTAAAATGCATGGTAGGGGGTTAACGGAAAAGTACCCAGTTTTAAGTGGATTAATAACTTAAGCATGTCCATTTTAAAACTAGGAACAAAAGTTAACCCCTTTTTTAAAAAAGTAGAATGCTCAGGTAACAAAGTGACATCACTAAAGTTAGAAATATTGAAATTGCAATGTCTAATTACTTTGTGAAACCACCACCTGATTTAATTGTCTCTCTTGCTCATGCTCTGTTTCTTCCTCTTGTATCTGCCCTTCCTTGTCAATCTCCCTGTGGGCTGTGCCATTTCTTGTTAAACCTGATCTTGTTACCTGTGTCCAGCCAGTTTCTCTGATCTCCTCAAATATGGATATTCTAAAAAAAATCATTGTTGTCATTAATAAAATGCACATCCCACCGTATTCAATATCAAAGATTAAATTGTTCACCCAGCACCATGCTCAGTCTGTGGTGCTGTTTTAAAACCATTAGGCAAGGGGTAAGCTCATTTTTCAATATATTCATGTGAATCTTTTCAAGTTTACATGATTTCCTTTCCTGGTTATGCCTCACTAAAGTAACAAAATCATTAAATACTTTATTATAACTGGACAAGTATGAATGAAATAAAAGATCATTCACAATACTGTCATTTAAAACCTAAATTCCACTATCGAGCTAGAGCAGCTTACGCTTACCGTGATGAGTCAAAAGTTTCATTAACTCCATTCCTGTTTAATTGAACAATGCTAAAAGTTCACTATGTATCAAAGAACCATCTTCTGTCCCAGCTGTGTATTTCCAAACCTGGAGGCCTCTGGGAACCTGGTTTAAAGAGATACACTTCTTCTTCTTCAAAAAAAAATATCTAATTGTAAAATTCCGTATCTCTTTAATAACCTCTCAAAAGGTAAAGTCAAGGTTCTCCATTCTATTGGCTGCTCTGTTGGTATAACAAAATTAAATTTTGGAGAGTGTAACCACCAGGAAATATCAACTGCTTCATCCTCTCTTGGACTATGGTCAGTAAACCCCAACAAACCGCTCAAGGGACTGTTACCATTGCCCAGAACATTTGGAATAAGTCACATACCATTGACCTGTGTATATATTGTAGGACTCCCTTCCCTGTTCATACTGTCACTGTTATTGGGAATATAAGTAGGCAGCTGCTGCAACAATACAGTCAGTTCACCCTGTAAGGATGTCATAATTCTTCCGATAACAGAAAACTGTAACAATGTTGTTAAAAACTAATAACCAAACAAATCAACCAGATAAACCACCAACAAAAACAAAAATCAAAACAGCATCAGAAACATTTCTGATACTGTTTTTTTTTCGACCACTGCCATGAGGGTGACCACAGTGAATTTAAACTTAATATCAGATCACATTGAATAATGGCATCATCAGAGTCTGATGATGCCATTATTCAATTTCACCTGCAACTGTGGTCCTCATTTGGCAGTGGTCCGAATAGTGTTTTTGTTATTTTGTCATTTTGTGTTGCCCCTATTTTTGGGGTGTTCCTTCCTGTTTTTTGTTTTTGTTTGTAGTTTTCTACTTCGCAAAATTTTAAAAAGGGAGACTAAATTTTCTTATTTTAAAGCTTTGCTTTGGACATTAGCGTAATAGGAAACCTTCCTCTCCTTGTTAACACTGAATGTGACTTTGGTGGGGTTATAAACAACATAGTGAGTGAATTATGACCTATTTCAAACATTAGTTTGTGGAAATGTAATTGCTGCCTGCAAAGGTTAGCATGTTTGTTACTTGAGGTGCAAGAGATGGACAGTAAACTGAACTTGGTTGTCAAGAGCCACCATTGCCACATAATGTATGCACTTTATGATTTGTTTGAGGTGATGAGCATTTAAATCAAGTCACACAACTCCAACAACAAATAAAATAATTGAAAGCCGATTACTGGAACCTTTTGATTTTGAAGCAATTTTTTGTTAAAAATGAACTGGTTCCAGTTGTGCTCATCTGCTTTCTAATCAGAATATACATTCACTTCAATGCACCATTATGGTACTTGTAAGCTACAATCTTCAATTACCCCATCCATCATCCCTTTTTTGCACATGGGGCCACAGCGTGACTTCAGCAGTGGCAAATATTTGAAGTCAAGGTTTAAACCACAGGCTAGTTAGGCCTTCCACACCACCCACTCACCTATGTCCAGTCCATTACTGCATGTTTTTGGAATGTAGCAGGAAACCGGAGGAAACCCACATGAATAGAAGAAGGAAATGCAGACTCCACACAGAAGGCACCCTAGCCAAGAATCCAATGGGAACATCTTACTGTGAGGCAATAACAATATCTACTGCACCACTGTGCCACTTTCTATTACTAATATGGTACAGAATGACCTGCCTGGATGAGCAATGTGAATTCCTGACATTATCGGACACGTTTCCTCCTGCTTTAATGAAGTTACCTCTTCTTCTCTCCAGGAAACTGTAAAAGTCTTTGTTTGTAGATCTGTTTAGTAAATAAGATACAGATAACATAAGTAAAAGGGATACAGACTGCATACATTGCTTACCTTGTTTGTTAAAATGTTGTTAGCGTATGTAATACTACAGCAGTGCTTTTTGGATGCACTCCTGGGAACACTTTTTTTTTTTCCTGATGGCTGTCCACGAACATTTATTTAATCTGATCCACTCAGTTTTCTGTACAGATTATCATTTAGCTCCTGCACTGCAATGTACACATTGTACATCACTTAATTGTTACAAATCACAGTGCTGCTGTTCTGTTAAGGTTTGAGGTACAGATCTTCAGATACCAAATAAAGTTGATCTATGTGTACATTTGTGTAAGTAAACTTACCACAACAATGTATGTTTTAATAGATGACTGCTACAGTAACATTAGCTGCTTGGGTCCTGTCCAAGTGACCGGCCAGCTTTCAAAGCTTAACGGCACTTGCCTTGAGCTATAAACATCAGGAAATTGAAGGGAGTCCAATATAAAAACAGTTAGAGCCCCACAATAGTGATTGTTTTTTGCCTATAAATGAGAGGCAAGATAGCTAATTATGCTAGGAAACAAATCCAACAGAGTATATATAATATATGTGTGTGTGTATATATATATATATATATATATATATATATATATATATATATATATATATATATATATATATATATATATATATATATAGGTCCCCTTCACATTGTTGACACTTCAAAATGCCGAAATTCATATGGCCGAGACCATATGATCGACATTTGAAATTCAGACAATGTGGAACCGGCATCTCCGTATAGTGAGAAATGGAAAGATTTCCATTCCTCCACTGTAGTGCGATCTCGGAGTTGGTATTTTTAAGTTACAGGGAGTGTGGGGGGGTGGAGCCCCCCATTGGGGGTGCAGGGGTGCTTGCCCCCCTGCTAGATGTGTTTAGGTAAGTGTTTGTTGTTTTTTTCGTTTTGGTTTTCATATGTTCGAAATTTCAAATGTCGATCATATAGTCTCAGCCATATGAATTTCGGCATTGTGAAGTGTCAAACATATAAAGTAGATCCATATATATATATATATATATATATATATATATATATATATATATATATATATATATATATATATGTGTGTGTGTGTGTGTATATATATATATATATATATATATATATATATATATATATATATGTAAAATGCACACACACACACACACACACACACACACACACACACACACACACACACACACACACACACACACACACACACACACACTAACAATGCAAAAGGAAAAACAGCAAAATAAGGGCTGATCTATTAGAACATCTATGTTTATGTTAAGTTTACTTTCTCCCATCACTGTTGCAGTAGTTTAAGATATTTGGATCAATTATCATAGTTTAGAAACTAATATGGAAGGAAGAAAAAATAACTAAGAATCCAGAAGCCTCTGGAGAACTGCCTAAGCAAAACCTGTTGGAGACCTGTTTGTAGTGTTGTGTAAAAGTATCTATAGTGAACCAACTTGCTGTCTCTATAATAGTTCAAGAGTCCTCCCCTTTCCAAAAATCCACCAAAGAAGCCAAAGCCTTTGTTAAATAGGACCTAACCCTGCCTGGAAGTGACTTATTATGATGTGTGTGTCATCAGAAGGCAATAGCATGAAACAACCATATGGAAATAATATGCTTTAACACTGCTTGCCCTTTCCTTTTACTTTCTTAAGAGACAAACAGCTGATGAGCTTTATTGAAGGACTGTATTTTGTCTAATTTGCATCTGAGCTGCCTGTGGTCATCCAAAATATGAAGAATCTTTTCTCCCATGTTCTTTGGTTCAGGGAAGATGACTGGGAGGTTAATTTTTTGCTTATGGCAAAGTCTGAGACTATTTTAGGTATAAAAGAAAGGTTAGCTCTCAAAGAAGCTCTGTGCTTGGGAAAAATGAGGTAGGGTTGACTCATCATAGGAGCCTGCAACTCAGAAACTCTCCTAGCAGAAGTATGATCCATGAATATAACAGTCTTCCATGTTCAGTTTAGCCAGATGAGCTGGTTCACATGGAAAAAAGTAACCTTTTCAAGTACAATGTTAAGATCCCAAGGAGGAGACTCCTGCTTTCTTTGTGGATGAATATGTAAACTGCCGGTACCCTCCCCAACGACCTAAGCGACCACCTTCTCACTTATATAGTTAAGCACAAAGCCATTAATCCCCAACAACCCTTACTCAGAAAAGTTAGAAACAAAAAAGACTTTAACCCTACTAAATTCCGGCAAGAACTTAACTCATGTAACTGGTCTATTCTAAAACACCTCCCCTTAGAAGAGGCAGTTGTATACTTTAATAACAAATTTCTTGAGATCCTAGATTTGTATGCACCTGCTTGTTCAAAGAGACTAAAGCAAAAACTGCACCATGGCTTTCTAAAGAGTCTAGACACAAAATTCCCCGTAGAAACATATTATGGGCTTTATGACATTCTACTAAAGACCCCCAAGATCAAATTAAATATAAGAAATCTAGGAACGAAACCAAAAAGTCCATTTTACAAGACAAAAACAATACTATTGCAACTTGCAGACAGTAAATCAAAACAACCCTCAGAAGTTTTGGGCAGGATTAAATAATCTACTTCATCCTGGACAAACGTCTACCCCCATCCCAGCTGCTACTATTGATAAACATTGATAAACCCCCAAGGATGTTTCAGATAGTTTTAACCGATTCTTTACTGAGACAATTCAAGCCCTAGCAAGCCAACTACCTCCTAGCTCCCCTGGTCCTGAAAGTACCACCCCTAGAAACCTACTCTCATTCAGCATCCAACCAGTGGCCACGTCACTTATCCATACCTTGATCAAAAAATTAAAACCCACCACACTCTCTGCTGATCAACTCCCTGCCGAGTACCTTCAAAAATCAGCTGATGCTATTGCCTACCCAGTATCAATACTAATTAATCGAAACATAACAGAAGCTAGAATTCTCACCATCTGGAAAATATGCTATGTAATCCCACTTCATAAAGAAGGCAGCACTACTGAATTATCCAGTTATAGAGCAATAGCCATACTCTCTCCACTTTCAAAGATTATGGAAAAATGTATTCACAGACAACTCATGCACCACCTAATCCAGAATTACCTCATGGCAGATACCCAAAATGGCTTCTGTCCACACCACAGCACTACTTCAGCCGTACTAGCTTTCACCAACACCATAAACCATAATCGCAACAACAATCACATATCCTCCACCTTCATCTTGGATCTTTCTAAGGCATTTGACATGGTTGACCACCAACTTTTAATACACACCCTGCAAACATTCTGTCTAGATACTAAGGCCCTTCAGTGGTTTACATCCTACTTTAACGGGAGACAGCAGGCTGTTCTTTAGCAGAACAAGCTCTCTAACCTACTACCCAACACCCTTGGAGTACCACACGGCTCTACACTAGGGCTCCTGCTATTTTCCATCTTCATTAACGACCAGTCAGCTGTATCCAATACTCTGATGACTCCAACCTGATATGCTCCACCACATCTCCAACAGACTTATGGTCTGCTACCCAGTCCACCTTTAACACTATAGAAAACTGGCTTTCTGAACGTCATTTGATACTAAATCCCAAAAAAACTAAAGCTCTACACTAGGGCTCCTGCTATTTTCCATCTTCATTAACGACCAGTCAGCTGTATCCAATACTCTGATGACTCCAACCTGATATGCTCCACCACATCTCCAACAGACTTATGGTCTGCTACCCAGTCCACCTTTAACACTATAGAAAACTGGCTTTCTGAACGTCATTTGATACTAAATCCCAAAAAAACTAAAATGCTGTTATTCTCACCAACACAAAGGTCTTCTGCTTTTACCTTTACCATAAATGCAAATGATGGCACATTAATCTCCCCTGACCCCTCTACAAAACTACTAGGTGTCATTATAGATAACGATCTGAAATTCGACCTACATGTAAACCAATCAATCAAAACCATCAATAAAAAACTATGGTCACTTTACAGAATAAAAGCCTTCCTAACCCCTCCAGCTAAAATTGCCATAGCTCGCTCTCACTTTCTCTCAACACTTCTGCACGCATCCCCTCTACTCTCTAATATAAACAAGACTGAACTTAACAAACTCTCACCTTGCTATAACCACATTGCCAAGTTTGCCACTGGGCTGCGTTTTAGGACACATCATTGCATCAATCTTAACCAGCTTGGTTGGCTTGAACTAAGTCTAATTCAGTATAACCCCGTAAAAAATTACTGCGAATACACCTATAAGTGCCCAAATTTGTAACGCGGTGATCCGATGCTGTAGCCAAACGAACTAATGACCAAAATAAAATAAATCACTTGTTTTTATTGTAAAAATACAAAAGAAAATAACCAGAGTTAAGCGCTTTCACCCAACATTACAGGGCTTCCTCAGAACTCACAAAACAATTAAACTCAAGCCCTTAAATGCCTTTTTTGGCGCCAACACATATTCAAATATTTAAAGTGACACCACTGTGTTTCCACACTTTACGTAACGTTAATGATACAAATAAAAATAAAGAAATAAAAAATAATAAAAAATAATACAAGTAGTCTAAAACGTTCATCTCTACAGCTGCCACTGGTACTATACATAATATTTCATGTTATGAAATGTTGTACTAAAAATAATATTGACAATGTGATCATGTTACTTCCTGTGAATACTTATAAATAAATACATCAAAATGCTTAAATAATATTCTAAGTTAACGTCTATCTACTATTCTATAAAGACATCATATAAAACTTCATTGACAATGATAACTACATTTATGAACAAAAAATAAAAAATGAAAAATGAATTATAATAAGAAAAATGTTTCTGCATCGATGCAGTAAATGTATGAATACACAGTAATTGAATAAAAATATAAAATATTACATTTAAAATATGAAGTTTATGAAAAATATGTGAAATATAATAATGCTGGTATTACAAAGTAGCTTTTATCACAATGTTAAAAAATGTTAAAAGTTATTGACTAATGAAAAATGTTAAAAAATATATATAAATATAATCTATATAAAATCTAAACTTTGTATGGGGGCTGTGATACTGAATAATTTATGTATTAAAGTTAGAATTAATTATTAGTTATAGGGTATAATAGGGGTTTAATCGAAATATGGTCATTTAAACCTGGGTGGGGGTGGTCATGGCATCTAAATAAATTTGCCACCATACTTCTCTATAGCTTAATAGACTTTTAATATCTCCTCCCTTGGGGTTAGTTTTTAATGTTTCTAAAATGATAAATTTAAAATAATGGTCCTCTCCTTCATAAAAAATGTGCTTATATAATGCATTGTTCATGTCTTTTGTTTTAATACTATAGATATGGTCGTAAATTCTTTTTCTAAAATGTCTCTCAATCTTACCAACGTAAAAACTGGAGCATTTCTGACATATGCTTAAATAAATTACCAGTTTACTATTACAATTTCCTAACTTACTATAAACACAACTTTTTAATTCATTGTTTAAATTAATTGTAAGTTCATCAGACATGTATTTACATTGGTTACATGTACCACATTTTAAACTTCTATTTGTCACATTTTTTCTGTCCGTCTTCACTTCTTTCTTGTATTCCACCATTTTCTTGATATTATTTCCCATTTTAAAAACAAAATTGGGTTTCGTACCTATTACTTTTATAATTTGAGCATCATTAAATACTAAGTGCCATGAGTCACATATAATTTTTTTAATGAAGCTAGCTGCCATATTGTACTGTATCACGCATGATTTTTGATACCTTTTACTAGAAATCAAATCTGTATTCCCCTTAGTTAAAGTTGCATCGGTCTCTTGTCTTCCAGAATTGTTACCTAACAAAGGTTGATATCTAGTGTCGCGTAATTCAAAAATGTATTTTATGGTAGAGTCCATCATATTACCATTGGTTATCGTATAACCAACTGATCATGGCTTATAAAATCCTTTATAATCCAGATAATACTCCTGCACTTAAAAATCTTATCACCCCCTATCACAATCCACGACTGCTTAGATCCTCTAACAGACTACTAATTTAGACAAGCAAAATTAACAATCCAGCTGGTGACTCTCTCTTTGTAAACTCTGTAGTCAGATCCTGGAACTCACTTCCAGCTGACATTACTTTACTCTCCTCCCTAGGTCAATTTAAAACTAGACTCAAAAAACATCTGGTACTAAACTGGCTATGTCATTGTATCAAGCCTGGCTAACTCTCTTCTACATTGTGTGTAAAATCTATTAATCAGCTACTGTTTAATTTACCCTTGGCTTTCACCAGGGTTTAACTCTAACATGTGGAACATGTTTATTATTGTTTGCTTATGTACTCTTTGTCAAAATTATCATTGTAACATGTTTTTAATGTTTCTGTTTACCTTGGAGCTTTTCTCCCCAGGCCTCCGCTGAAAATGGACATGCATCCATTCGGACTATCCCGGTCAAAAAATGTAAAATAAAATAAAATAAAATAAATAAATAAATGTAGCACCTCTTTCAAAAACTGTTTAACTTGAAGATGGTTAGAAGGGGTGGTCTAAGAGCAAACAAGCAGAAATGGCAGACAAATAAACCTTGACAGAGAAATATAAAAGACTTGAGGACAGTAAGTCACACAAATAATCAAGAGCCAGAGGCAGACAGGCCTGAAGATGGTTTTAGCCCTTGGACTGGTACCAAATAGAAAATCTTTTCCACTTGCACATATATGATTTTCTAGTAGCATTCTTTTCACCTACTTTAGTACCTATTGCACTTCCTCAGAAAAACATGCTTAAAATATATCAATAGTCTATCATGCAGGTAGTGAGTTGAAAAGTTTTCAAGTTAGGATGTACTAAACAACCCCTCTCTTGTGTGAAGAAATCCTTTCTGTGGAGAAGCCTGTGGTAATTGCCCTTGGCCAGATTGAAAGGAAGGGAGAACCACTGCTGCATGGGCCAAACATGAATCACCACCACTATTTTGAGGAGTTATTCTGGATCTTCAGAAGATCTCTGAAGTTAGTGGGGAGGGCAAAAAGCCTACAGGAATATTTCTATCCATAAGAATGAAAAGGCGTTTGCCTTCCAAGCCTGTTTACAAGGAATCCTTGATCAGAATTTCTTTAGTTGCATGCTCTGAGAGGAGGTAAACAGATCTATATCAGATGTTTCCCACAGTTGAGTTAATTATTTGGAAGATCCCAGGATGACGTTTCCATTTGTGAGAGCCTATCCTGGTTCTGCTTAGATGTGGAAGATATGAAGTCTGCAGAGTTAACTTGAGCTGAGTTCCTATCTCCCAGGCTATCATAGCCAGCCTGCAAAGAGGATATGATCTGGTACTCCCTTGTTTATGTACAGCACCTCTGTGGTATTGTCTGTGTAAACTTGAAAATATCCTGGGAAATAGAGATGATTTAAGGCTCTTAAAGCATTGATCACTGCCAACATCTCTCCAACATTTATGTATCTCTGTATGTCTTGAGGGTTCCAACGAGTTTGCACTTTCACCCCTTTAGAAACCACCTCCTACACCAGGCCTGTACAGACCTCGCTACCTCTTAAAGCAAGAAAGCTGGCCAAAGCCATAAATATTGGGGTAGAAAGGCACCAAAATATAGACAATGAACTGATACCACTAGGCATTTCTCATGTGGAGTCTGACTATGAGAAGCATGAGAATCATTAATGCCATATACTTCAGTATCCTGAGAAATTCCCTTACATTTACTTTGCTTTGAGTGGAGAAACTCAGCAAGAACTGCTGCTACATCTCTACTTTGTCTGGAAGATGAAAACCTTTTCCCAGAGAAAGAATGTATCAGACATTCCAAGAATAAAATTCTATGAGAAGTGATGACAGAAGATTTTTATAAGTTGATTTGAAAGCCCAGACAGTAAAAGCTTTTGAGCAGTTGCCAGAGACACTTTGGAAGCTGTAGAAAGAGTTTGCAAAGTAAATGTAATCATGCAGATATAGAAAATAAGCAATTACTGGAGCCAGGCACTTTGTGATTACCCTTGGTGCAGTGAAAAGTCCAAAGAGGACAATAGAACTAATGATGTAAGCCAGTCACAGAAAACTTAAAAAAATGCGGAACAGTCTGGCAATTGGAATGTAATTATAAGCATTCTTTATGTCTAGTGTTACCATGAAAGTTAGATAAGGGAGGGAGAAACATTTTGAACTATGGAATCTTGACAAAAAGATTTTAAAAGAAAAGGTCCAGCACAGGCCTCCATGATCCTTCTTTCTTGGGTGCCAGAGAAATCCTTCTATAATTATTTGCCAGTCTGAAATATGGGCACTGGTTTCATTACTCCCTATGCAAGCATCTGATGCAGAATGGGAGGAAGCAAGGAGACTTGGTTCACAGGGCAAGGAGGAATCCCCTGGAATGGGAGGGATTTCCATTGGCAGCTGTACCCATGTTTTTTTTTTATTTGTATTAATGTTTTTTTTATTTTTTGCCCTGCTTTTAGCTGCTAGTAATACCTCTCTCTCCCTCTCCAAAGCCCATCTCTATTGTAGCTTATTTTAACCATACAACACTGGGTTTGTTTTAAGTAAATCTACTTGTGTAGCTTTGGGCCAGTGTCCTATTGTAAGCTTACTTCTGCTCATATTTTACTTCTTTTTATTTTATTTCTGGTGACTATACCTTTAGAAACTTTATATCCTTGTCTCTCAAGCTAGTTTTTCACTATCTTTTTCTGATTGTTTCTATGACTTCATCTTGACCACGGTGCTAGCCCTGCTCCGTTCACCCTCGCTACCCTCGGGCTCACTTCGCTCTCCTATCCTACCCTCATTCCCACCCACCCCATTACAATTACCTTTATACCTAACTATCCCTCCCCTTCCTGTCCCACTAGCCACTACAATTCCACTTCCTGCCTATTGCCACAACCACCTTACTAATCTGTCAATCTTGTCAACACCACTTCGTCTATACCACTTTCTCTACCTACTCTATCTGACCATATTTTATTCCAACATGTATTATTTTCTAATATCTTCTACACTACTCCTTATTCTCTCTATCTCCACCTCTTACCACTCCAATCTCTCTGACCCACTCCTATGTTCACCAACTTCTCACTCATACAACATATATCCAACTACTACATCTTTTACTATCTCCCCTAATCTCTTTACTAACTCTACCTCAAGTCTATATAAACTATCCATAATACAGGTTTTTAAACCTTCCCACAAAGCTAAGTTAAAACTATACAAACTCCATCTGGCATCTACTACACACTCTCTCCTCACTAAAAACCTACTTTGTTCTGGAGATATCCATCCCAAAACTGGACCCTCTTCTCTCCCCAAAACTACCACTACACTGCCCCCATCTTACTCCTCTAACAGTCACCAACCTTAGTCACAACAATCATCCAAATACTTAACTATTTACTCATTGAATATTCAGAATCTAGCAAATAAAGTCACTGAGCTGCACTCATGGATAGCTCTCAATACCCCTCACATCCTCTCCCTATCTGAAACCTGGCTCAAGCCACAAATCTGAAATAGTGAAATACTCCCACCAGGTTATAATAACTTCCGATCTGATAGACCTGTAAAAAAAGGTGGTGGCGTGGCCATCCTCTACTCAAACAACCTTAACCTCTCACCATACCCTTCCCCAATTCCTGACTTCCTCCCAGCTGAAATCATCATCCTTAACTGCCATCTGAATCCCCACAAAAAACTTGCAATTGCCTCTATCTACCTTCCTCCTGGTAACAATCTGCCCATTCTTGAAAACATCCTATCCTGGTTCTCCCACAACATACCATATGAGACACTTATCCTTGGTGATGTCAACATTGATTGGTCCAAACTCACAACTGACTCTCCCCAACTCAGTACCCACCTACACACCAACTTATAACATCTCCCACTCACTTCCATAAAAATTCCACTTCCAGCTCCATCATAGACTGGATCCTTACCAATTAACCCCCACCAATACCACAATCCCACCACCTTCCCTGACTCCCTCAGTGATCATCTCCCTACCACCATCTTAAGACACTACTCCCATATTCCTAAACCCCACCTTATCAAAGGATGTCGAAAACTATCGACTTTCATTTCATCCCAATTTAACTCCATTCTCCACAACATAGATTGGTCCATCCTAAAACACCTACCCCTAAATGATGCTGTAAGCACTTTCAATAGCATCTTCATGAATACTCTAAACTCCTTAGCTCTGTCTAGGAAGATCAGAGTAAAATCAAACCATGCTCCCTGGCTCTCCAAAGTGACTAGGTCCCTTATGAAACAAAGAGAGTGTGCTTGGAAAACCTGGACTAAAACTAAATAACCACCTTTTCTTCAAAAATACAGGCAACTGAGGAACCTTGCAAAAAAACATACAACTAATGACAAAAAGTTATACTATAGCTCTGCTCAGCTTAACAACAAATCCAATCCTCGAAAATTTTGGTCAACTCTCAACAACATCCTCTATCCTGGAAAGCCCTCTAATCCCTCCCCATACCCTAACTCGTCCTCTCAGGAAACAGCTACCATCCTGAATAAACACGTTATCTCTTCCATCCAAAATCTGGTAACATCTAAGCCAAACTCTACTTCGACACCCACCCCTCCAAGTCCCACTAACACAACTTTGTTTTCTTTTGAGCTAGTTCCCATTACTTACATCAAATCTCTACTACTCAAGCTAAAACCTTGCTCTCCTTCCACTGACAATCTATCTCCTACATTCCTCAGAGTTGCTGCTGACTCAATTGCCTATCCTATATCCATACTAATTAATCGATCTATTTTGGAATCAACTGTCCCCACCCTTTGGAAATCTTTCTTCACTATCCTTCTTCATAAAGGTGGAAACTCCACTGACCCCTCAAACCACCGACCTATTGCCATTCTGTCTCTAAGATATCTCTCTAAGATATTAGAAAAATGTATTCACTCACAGCTTCTCAGTCACCTCCTCACACACCACTTACTTACCCCTACCCAATATGGATTTCGTCCTCACCACAGCACCACCACTGCCCTCCTCTCCTTCACTCATATCATTGCAGAGGCCCTAGACAACAATAAACTCATTTTCTGTCTCTTCCTAGATCTCTCCAAAGCCTTCGATACTGTCTCTCATCCTCTACTATTATCCAAACTCACAAATCTCCCCCCTGCACTTCCCTGGTTTAATAGTTACCTATCTGGCAAGGGACAATCTGTCAAATGGCTCTCATCCTCCTCACCTTTCCTTCCCATCTCCACTGGTGTTCCCCAAGGCTCCATCTTGGGGCCCCTTTTGTTTAACATCTTCACCAATGATCTTTACGGGTGGTGCTGCGGTAGCGTTGTCGCCTTACAGTAAGATGCTGTCCGGTTTGATTCTCAGCTAGAGCGTCTTCTGCGTGGAGACATGCATGAATGGGCATACCTTCGTTGAAGGTTGTGTGTCAGGGCTGGTAACTCTGCATGTAAAAATCAACTACCAATCATTAGCGGACTGGAGTTCTGCTGTGGCGACCCCTAACCGGGAAAAGCCGAAAGAAACAACAACAACCAATTATCTTTACATCTCATGCAAAGAATCCTCCATTATTCAGTATGCCGATGACTCCACACTTATATCCATCTCAGATAACATTCCTGAACTACACTCCCTGACCCAACAGGCCCTACTATCCGCTGAACAATGGCTCTCTCACAACCTATTCGTCCTAAATCCCAAAATGACCAAAATCCTACTTTCCCTTCCCCATTCTCTTTCTCATCACAAAACCTCCTTTTTTATTACATCTTCTAACAATACAACTATCCAACCTGACACCCACACAAAACTCCTAGGGGCCATTATCGATGATGAACTAAAGTTTAACCTACACATACTCCAATGTATAAAAAAACAAACCAGAAACTAGATCTGCTATATCGGAACAAAAAATTCCTAACCCCTGAATCAAGACTTACCCTGGGCCAGGCACATCTCCTCCCTTCTCTCTTATATGTCGCCCCAGTTCTTACTAATATCCAGGCCTCCACTATAAACAAACTCCAACAGACTTACCATAAAATAGCCAGATTCATTACTAACTCCCCATACAACTCACACCACTGCATTTCTTTAAACTCTCTTCAATGGCTTGAACTTCCCCAATTTCTGCTATCTTATCAATTTCATATGCTACACTCTATTCTTTATAAACCCTCCTTCTGTCCATCTCTATCTTCCTTAGTCTCCATCTACATCTCCTCCCGGACCCTCCGTATTCTAACCAACAATTACTTGATATCTACCACCCAAATAGGTCAGTAGGCAAACTACTCTACAAACACTCCCTTGCCCATGCTTGGAACAAACTTCCCCTTGACTTACGTTCAATCTCCCACACCTCACACTTTAAAAATGAACTAAAAGCTTATTTTCTCAATTCCAGAACCTGCCCTTGCCATGACCCTACCTAGTCTTCCTTCCCTTTATGTACCCTCAAAAGGACCATACTTAGTACCTCATTACACCTCTCTCTCCAATGTGTCTACTATGCATTTGCATAATTTTATGCAAACAAAAAATTGTTATTGTTGACCTATTGAACTATATCAATGTAAAATTGTTACTTAGCTTCTTTTTAATGCAACTTTAACTTTATGCATGTAACCCAACATATGTGAATCTTTTTGCTATAACTGCTATTATATCAATATTGTTTAAAATTGTACTTGTTTAAAATGTACTACTAGAGCTTTTCTCCTCGGGTCTCCACTGAAAATGGGCCATAAGCCCAGTTGGACAAACCCGGTTAACAAATGTCAATAAATAAATAAATAAATAAATAAATAAATGTTGAATCACATTTAGGAGTTGTCTGTCACAGTCTGGTACCACAAAGGAAAGTGAGACTTCAGGAATATGGAGGGGTTTCCAGGGTGGGAGTGAGGCCTGAAAGCACAAATAGTTATGCTGACTGAGAGGACTGTCCTTGATTTTAAGATGCATTTCCTTTCTTTTTAGAGTGTTGGTGTTATTGCTTTTAGCCTCCTGTTAATGTCTCCTTTTTGCTTAAATTGTTTTTGAAAAAGGGAGGAAGGGAAAGTTTTATTTGTTTTAAAAACGAAGGGTGAAATATTTGAATCACCATAGAATCAACATTCCCCTTTCATCACACTTTGAGATCTCTGCTGCTGAAGGGCTGAACAGAACTTTCTTGTTTAAGGGATAATTTAAAATTTCAATTTTAACATCTTTAGGAAAGCTTTGAAAGTGAGAAGCCAAGCCAATCTTATCATTAAAGACCCAGAAACAGCAGATCCAGGAGAAGAATCATCAGCTTCATAAACATGCATAGTAACATGATAAACAGATGTTAAACATGCATTAAACTTCAGAGGATGAAAGGTTAACTGCATGTTCTAAAACATGAAAAGTAAAAATTTAGCATATGAGCTTGACACTTTAATATCCTGAAAGCTAATATAGCAGAAGAATATAGTTTCTTCCCTAACTTGTCAAAGGCTTTTTTGTCCTTGACAGAGGTACTGAGGTTCACAACAGTAATCTGTTTAGCAGAAGGAGTTGTAGATTGAGAAATTGTTACTGTATCTGATTTAGTGTTGGAAAACAAATAATTATGAGTCTGATGTACCCTGTATAACCTGTCAGATTTTCTGGAGGCAGGAGACTGACTATAAGGCAAACTAGCAGTACTGAAACAAACATTCTGTAAAGCAGACAAAACATGAGAAACAGCTACAGATTAAGACATATCCAACTGCAATAAATCATAATACATTTTCTGAGCAACAGAAATTTCATTCTACTCCCACTGAAAAAAAATGTCTTTCATCCTAAATAAAGTCTCAGAAAAAGATAAATCTTTAAGATGGAATTCTGAAGCCACACTTTCTTCAGAAGCAGACTGCTTATATTGAGACTACATTCCTGAAGTGCAATCAACCCTCGCAATGTCTGCTCATCTGATTGGAAATCAAAGTCAGAAAGAAAGGGAACACTTTTTCTTTTCTTGCTTGAAGAAGTAGAAAGCAAGAAAAAGGACAAAATGAGTTAACAATTTCACCAAGTCTTCTCTTGCCAACACGAGATGGTGAGATTTTGTTACTGTGTTTCCTTTTACTTAGAAACTCCCTGGACAATGACTGGCCCATAGTAGGCATGTTGATCCCATATTCAGATTCCCTAGCCCAGCTAAGTGTAGAATCTTCACCCATCCCTTCTCATGAGACCCAAAAGAGTGTCTCTCCCTTTCCCACTAAGGGCATCCCTACAGTCACAGAGAATGTGGCATTCCCTCATTTTTGGTAGCTGTAGGTATACAACCAGCAGGATTGGAAGAGAAATATGATCAATCTGAGGACACAGATGAGTCATCCACCAATCGCTGATAGACAACAAGAGCCAACAAGAGCCAATCTGATACCCAAAGACTCACTAACAACTTTCTTCTTCTTCTTGTGGACAGTGGAGGGTAAATACAGAGAGACCAGTAGCTGTTCCATATGTTAGCTGAGAATGAGACTGCAAAGGCAGATAGAAGTGCACGTACAAGTTGAAGAAAAATTAAAGACACAAACAAATGGTACTTATGTAAGTAAACCACTGACAGTTTCACACAAGTACAATATCCTGCCCAAAATACCCAAACTTAAAAATCCTGTAGGAAATTTCTGTCAAAAAAATAGAACCTTTTTTTTTTTTGCATAAGTTCACATAATTATTTAATATAAACTCCCTTAGACTTGCAACACCAGTCTCAAAACATTAAGTTTCCTAGCAAACATATTATTTTAGTCAGTTTTCCTCAGAAAAATATAGTGGAAGTTTTTTTTCCCCAACTGGAAATTAACTGCCAAGCCATGAAGGATTGCTAACTGACTGACAGTTTCACAGGTACCTCTGAAGAATTGCTCTTCAGCAGCAAAAAAAGGTCTGAATCTTTTGATGTTCTAAATGTTTCTTTTTTATTGGAGCTTCCCTCAAGCTCTGAACAGATAGAGTGAGTGGAAGGTGCCCTTAGCTTTGAAAACTAGCTGGTCACTAGGGCAGAACCCTGACAACTTAGACTACTGCAAAAATGTTCTAAATGTTGAACAGTATATACACCTGATAATTGCAAGTGAAATATTAAAACCATTTCCTTATCTGAAAAAAAGACTTTGGCTTACTAGTAGATGACATTTGCCTTTGTAATGTGACCTTACTGTAAACTCCAGACTTGTTTGTCACAATTTATGGTAGACAGGTATTATATACATCAGTGATATATTTCAATGTGTTTCACTGTCCTTTACACAATCTTGCAGATAATTCAGAAGAAGATGTATGGTCCTATGTGGAAGTCATTGTTTGGCCCATATAAGAGCATAAGTGTAGCAAATGCTGAACTGTTGGAGGAGCTCCTGAGACAAGAAGGAAAGTATCCTATGAGAAATGACATGGCCATTTGGAAAGAACATCGGGATAAGAGAAACTTTGCTTATGGACCACTCACTGAGTAAGTGAAATTGTAATTTTGGGGATGTCGAGTCTCAAGTCTTTTATAAGCAACAAGTAATCTGCTAGCATAAATATAAACAACACTTCCTGATTTAACTGTGCAGCTAAATAATTGAAATGATAACATTTCCCTTTGTTGGCACTTTTGAATGTTATGGTAACCCTTTGTTGGCACTTCTGAATGTTATGGTAACAGTTTGCCTTACAGATAATAATCCCCCACATTTTGGCTTACAGTATACTTACAGTATACTTTTGATTACATTTTGTTGTTAGTGACTTCATAAAATGTGGGATGAGATGACAAGTGGAATGACAGCAAACTGGGTTTCAAAACTGAGAAGATCATACTATATTAATAATATACTAAACTGTATTATTTTGTGCCATACTCTGTGATACTATACTATACTGTACTATAATATAATGAATATGAAAATGGTGTGTGTGCATCTGTGTGTGCATTTGTATGTGTGTGTGTGTGTGTGTGTGTGTGTGTGTGTGTGTGTGTGTGTGTGTGTATGTGGATAGATAGATAGATAGATAGATAGATAGATAGATAGATAGACAGATAGATAGATATACATATAATGGAACTATAGGTTCATAGGTTCATAAGTAGGTACTAGGCTATTGGACCAAGGGCCTACGTAAGCCTAGCCAACAAGGTTCCCTGGCTTATGCCACCCAAGAAAGTTATTTTCCTGTGCCACTGTCGAGTAGAGACACAGAAGTGATCACCGGGGTGTATTTCCTATTTCCCATCCACTCATCAAGATTTTTCTTGAAGAGTACTAATGAAGAACTTTGCTTGACATAGATGGGTAGCGTGTTCCAAAGTATGGGAAGTATCTGGGATTGGAATTTATCCCTCCAGCATGTCCTGTTTATTGTGGTGACAAGGTTTAAGTCCCTAGAGCGTGTAGCTCGGAGGAAATGGGATTTCTTTAGGTCTAGCATGTCCAACAGCTCTGGGTTTGACATAGCTTTATATGTTAGGCAGAGATCACCTCGGAGTATGCAATATGCTATGGAGTAAAGCTGGAGTTTTTTGAGGCGGTCAGTATAGGGCATTTGTTTGAGGCCAGTAATCCTCTTTGTGAGGTACTTCTGTGGCCTTTCCAGCTGCTGCAGATGTCTTGTGAGGTAAATTCCAAAAGGGGCGTTGTACTCTATAATGGGTCTAATGAGTGTCGAGTAGAGGGGAACAATGACCTCTTTTTTCCTGGATGAGAACCCTTTTATGATGAGGTGTGCCATGTAGAAGGACTTCCTGACTACTGTGGTGATGTGACTAACAAAGGAGAGACTACTGTCCACCTGGGTCCCAAGGTCTCTTATCATGCATTCAGTGTTAAGTAGATTGCTGCCTATGTGGTAGTTCATGGGTACAGAGTTTTTACCAAAGGGGATGACTGCAATTTTTGGCATTGAGCTTGAGGCCATGGCTCTGACACCAGGCATCTGTCTCAGGGAGGCCCTTCTGTAGGATGTCCACATCATTTGGGGACTTGACTATGGCTCCTAGTTTGCAGTCATCTGTGAACTTCATTAGCCAGAGGCCTTCTGTGTTAGCCTGTACTTCAGAGAAGTAGATAACAAACAGGAGAGGTCCCAGGACGGAACCCTGGGATACCCCACTTGTCACTGCTTTGAGGTCAGATTTGGAGTCTGCAACTTTTACAGTGTGGGTTCTGCCAGTGAGCCAGTTGGCAACCCATTTTGTGACATAGGAATTTATACCTAGTTTAGTGAGTTTAGTTATAATTCCAGAATGGGGGATGGTGTTGAAAGCCTTGGCAAGGTCAAGATATGGTGTGTGAGCCACCTTACCCTCATCTACTGCTTTTGTGACTGCCTCAAAGAAGTCAATCAGGTTCAGGAGGCATGATTTGCCTTTCACAAACCCAAACTGGGTGTGACCCAGAGTTTTGAGGTTACCAATGTCTTCTTTGTTTATGAGTTCCATGATGATACGTTCCATGGCCTTGCAGACCAGGCTCGTCAGGCTAATAGGTCGATAGTTCCTGGGATCAGTAGTGGCTCCCCCTTTGTGGAGTGGGATAACTGTTGCTGTGCACCATTCAGTGGGCACAAAGCCTGATGCGAGGCTATTATTGAACATGGGGCTTGAGTGGGGAGCCAGTTTGTTCTGAAGTTCGTGTAAAACGCAGCCTGGGATGTTGTCCGGTCCCATGGATGCTGTGTTTTTGGCTTTAGAGAGTGCAGCTTTTACCTGCGTAGTTGTGATTACAGGTACTCTGCATTCTTCCTGTATAGATATGGGCACTTTAGGGGGTGAGAGGGGGGTAAAGTTAGCACTGAACCTATCTGCCAGGATGTTGGCAATATCAGTTGGTTCTGTAATTTTCTAGCCTTTGTGCTGTAACTCAGAGTAGATCTGGGTGTTGCCATCGAGATTCTTGACATAGCTATAGAATGCTTTGTGGTTGTCCTTGGAATTAGTGGTGATTTTGTTTTCGTAGCTAGCTTTGGAGGATCTTATAAGGGATCTCAGCTTCTTACTGAGGCTGACCAGGGAGCTCCTCCACTCATGGGATTTTATTCTCTTTTGCAACAGTTTCTTCCTTCTGTTGTACAGTTTGTTTATGGTAGGGGACCACCAGATTGGCTTCCTTTTTTTTGGAGAATAGCGTCTTAGTTCTGTTTGGGATAGCACAATCCATGCACTCGTGTAAGTGCTTATAGAGTGCATTTGTGTAGGATTCAGCAGTTGTAACTTTATTTTCCATCTGCATGTGTGTCATGAAGTTCACCACTTCTGTCTTAAGAAGCATGAAGTTGGCTTTGGAGAAATTTTTTACTGTGGTTTCCTTAATGGGGGGGGGGGTGGATATCAAGGGTGATTAGCTTATGGTCGGATCGGACCAACGAGGAGTTGACTTCAGGTGTGGAACACCGATCACTCATGTTGGTAATAACTAGGTCTAGGATATTGTTGCCCCTGGTGGGGAACTATATCAAATCTTCAGGAAGTAATACATTTTGTAAGACATTGGGAGAGTTACTGAGTAGCATGATTCATAATGTAGAGGATGGGTAGCCATAAAAGTAGCCTATCTAGTAAAAGAATGAGATGGTTTGTGATTTTCATGATAAGAAAATGCATATGAAACATGGAAAAAAGCAGAAATTTCCTTGGTCTTGTAGAGTAATCCATATCATGTAATGTATGAATATTTTTCAGCATATTTGAGAAACTACATCAATTACATTCACTGTAACTAATGAAAGCTGAGTAGTCAATTTTGTTTTGGATTGATTATGGTACTGGTGGTATTACTATAATGAATCATTGCACAAAATATCTGTGTGATACATGCCATTGTAAGAGTTGGTCATTTGATTTTCCTGAAAGTCACAGTAATGTTTCAGTAGCTCAATAAACAGCACATTAATGTTTAGTGCATAAAGTTGTGGATTCTATTCTCATACCAAGTAGTTAGATTAATTTAATGCCCCTAGGTAATGGATCCTGTCATTTATATATAGGAAAACATGGCTAGGCTTAACAAGGCCTCTTTAGAACCATTGGCCTAGTAACCTCATATGAACCTATAAATATTAATCCCAACTTATCAATAAGCGATTGATGACCAGTCCATTTTTTTAACTCCCAGAAAAATAATTCAATTTACTTTAACTTATAGATTGTATAGTATAAATTTGGCATCCTAGAGAAATATAGCAAGTGATTGAGAAAAGTTCTTCCAGAATTTATTGCATTTCCACTCCTTTTTGACTATAAATAGCTTAGCATTTTGAGATCCTGTATCATTCTTTCTTAACCTGTGTAGTCTAGTATCTACATCCAACTGTCTTGACAGAATAAAACAAGGCTTTCTGAGGCACCTTTCTCATCTTCAGCTGTACCTCATATTGACCAAAAGGAGTGAGACATATAATACGTTTGTGATAAATAGCTGAAATAGATTTAGTTATGAGCCCTGTTTCCTTGTCAGATTCCTCACTTTGTTTTACTTACAATGAAAAAGAGTATCTTTCATAGATTTAATTCTATATTCTGTACTCTTATGTTTCAACAATTTATACCTCTGCAAATCCTTCTTTTTATCATTCCAGAAAATGTCTGTTTTATCCTTCTTATCCCCTCCTCTTAGATTACTTAATATTTTCTTACCACACTGTTTTGTCACGATGACACTCATGTACCACTCCCCACCAATCTCAGACTGTGCTTTCACCATACAGACACACACAGAGCAGTCAGAACTTTTCAGTTTTTCTGTCTTCTTTACCCTCCTTTATCAAATTAATAGGGAGACACAGATGGCATAATGGTATATGTCTCCCAAGCACAATTTCTAGGGTTCAGTTCTAATCACCGGTCAATGGTTGTGTCAAATACTATATATATTAACTCCAGGATCACACTACAGTGGGAAACAGGGCATATGCCTGTTTAGATGAAATGAGTTTCAGTCAAATGAGTTTTCAGTGAATTGTGCTTATGGAATTCATTTTCAGTGAAATGAGGCTTTGACGAAATGAGTTTCAGTGAAATGTGTGTTCTATCAAACAAAGTAGACTCTTAAAACCATATAATCTTCCACCCTTCATATAGCTTATTAAATGTATGAAATATTTTAAGAGTTTAGAAGTATTTATGGACAGTGTTAAAGTTCATTTATTCCGTTCATGTTGAAGTGCTGTCTGTGCTGCATGCTTTGCTGTTGCCCCTTCCTACATAAAAACATAATCCTATCAGAATTATAAGACTCAAAATTATGACTTTTAACACTTCTGAAATGAAACTGTGATTCCAATAATTATACAATGATGATGCATTACTATTCAAAATCGTGCACGCTGATTGGTCATTCCAACCTGTGTGTCTCTCGTAAATCAAGCATATACCAATAGAAAAAAGTCCCACCACTGAAGAGCAGCTGGACTTTCTTCTATTAGTGTAAGCTAGGCATACATCTCAACTGTCCAGATTTTCATAGAATGTCCAGATATTTTGGTCTGCTCCACATAAAATTCGTTGTTCTCTGACAAATCACTGAGAAATGAAGTCATTAAATAATGACACACATTTCAGTTTCAAGCTTCATATTCTAAAAACAGTGCACAATAACACAGATCCTGTTATTCTGCCAGCTCTCTAAGTTTATAAGAGCAACATTTTCAACTGGTGCCTATCATGGGGCCTTTGTCCCCCATTATTTAAGGCTTTGTCCACATTTCTTGACCTAAGAGGTAGAGAGGTATGTAGCAATTACAAGGAAAATCAGGTATGCTTTGCAGAACTAAAAAGAAATACCTGATTTTCCTTTGTATTTCTGCCCTGTCTCATACCTCTAAACTGTAAGGATTTTATAGTTGAAAATAAAACAAACAAACAGAGAGCTTCCTTTTAACATTTATTGTTTTTAACAACACTGATGTACTGTGTACGTGTGGAAATGTTAGTCCCATATGACTGCGTAGTACATCAACAAATTCTGTAGCATGAGGAAGCAAAGCTGAGGAACACTATGATGCTATTATACAAAGAACTGCAAAAAACCCCACCTAATAAACAAGCAGGAGAACAACAATATTAAGAAGCAGGAAAGCAACAGTATTAGCGCAAAAACCTTTTAATTATATGTTTTTGTCACACTCTGACTTCTTCAGAAATAAATTCAATAAAACACTACAACATGCAATACTTAAACCTTCTTTGACCAATACAAATACATAGTTAATTCACAACAATTATCCATTTATTTAAAGATACATCATACTAAAAAGTAAAAAAGCTAGTTTAAAAGAGCTGCATTGTTAATAAATTATTGAAATAACTAACAAACATTTCTTTAATTAATTCAATGTTTAATTTTGCATGTGTTTTCTTTTAAAAAACATTTAGTGTTAATACTCCCATTTAACCCAGGATATTTATATGCATTCAGTTTTATTTACCACTGGATCTCTGCACTTTCTATCTTGTTTTTATAATCCCCCCTCATGTCTTTTGGAACCTGTTGCCACCAAAAAGATATTTCTTCCACTTTTTTCATGTTATAAAATGTTTCTATAAGGCATTGCTTGTATCTCCAGATTTTATCTTTCTTCCAACTTACAAGTGGTGATTTCTACATAAAATGTGGGACATCCAGAGCACATAGCAATGTAGACCACCCCCATCATTTTACGAGTATATCTACCCTTAATTTTTATAGTGTGTTCTGTATGTTGCAAGGAAATATATTGGGAAACATAAATATATTTACAGATCTTACACATACCACAAGTGTACATTCCTAATTCTTAATCAGTATGAAAATATTTAATGTCAGTATTATCTCTCTGTAACATACTTTTGATACAATTATATCTTTTGAATAAAAACTTAGGCTTATCCCCAATTAACTTAAAAAGCTCTGAATTTCTTTCTAATATTTTCCTCCAGTTTCTACTTATAACGTCCCTAATAGCACCACTATCAACTGACATGTCTGGCATAAACACAGAACTACCACCTTCTTTTATTATCTTTGAATTTGTATTGCGATTTATTTTCTCACTATATAGTATAGATTTAAATGTATCCTTTCTTTTCTTACTAGCTTTCTTGGCAATTTTACATAAATATTCATGATTATACCATCTGTCTTTAAATATAGATATAATATTTAACACTTCTATCTTATAATCTCATTCTCTGTTGGTAATCATAGAGACCTATAATCTGGGCCCTAGGAATATTCTTCTTCATAAATTTAGGATGGGCATTCTTAAAATGTAAATAGCTGTTAGAACACATAGTTTTTCTATAAATCTTAGTGTCTACCCTTTTTCACACAAATTTCATTTTAAATCAACATCCAAAAAATTGACTTCAGTCCAAACTTTACTAGTGGTGAACTTGAAATAATCTGAAATGCTGTTTAATCTATCATAAATTCATTGATCTCCTCTGTACTAACATCTATTATTAAAACAATCATCGACGAATCTCTTATAAAACAAAATATTCTTATAATACTTACTGGTAGTCAGTATTTCCAATTCCCAACATGCAATTACAAGGGTAGCAAAAGCTGGAGCTACACTAGACTCCATCACTACTCTGCTCACTTCTTTATAATAAGTTCAATCAAACAGAAAAAAAAATTCTGAAACAACTTCCATCAATAAATAACATACACAAATGTCATCACTTGAGAAGGCAGTATATTGATTTTAGTACAACCTTAAACTGTCTAACCCATTGTCTTGTGGAATACAAGTATATAGTAAACACACATCAATAGTTAACATTTTAATGTTGGAATGGCCATATTGATTACCTTTACAAAACTCTCTCAACTCTTCTAAAAAGTGCCATGAATCACATAAGTGGTTGATAATTTTTGCACCAAATGATTAAGAAAACATCAAAATGTAAGGCGATACCTTCATGTTTATTATTGGGGCAGATATTATTGGTCTAAAAGGAGGCCTTCATTCTTGTGTAACTTTGGAATTCCAAATAATACACTAATTTTAGGGTTTTCAATTAATAAAAAATCATAAATTTCATAAGTGGTATAATAATTCATTAACAAATCATAAAGAATGAATTCAATATTTTTATAGCTTTTATGAATAACATCTAATGTAGTAGGTACATACTCATCACTATTACTTAACATTTCTTTAATTTCAGCTAAATATATCCTATTTTCCATAATGATCAACCTGCCCCCTTTGTCTGCTTTCATGAATATTAAATTAGCACAACTACATAATTCCTATAATGCCTTTCTTTCATGTATATTTAAGTTATAAGGGTCTATATTGGTTCACTGAAACAGCTCAACATCGAATACCACAACCTTGAACTGCTAACCACGAACTCCAAAAACATTGAAGGCTCAAAACAGTGAATTATTTCCCTGGGAAAATATTCACTGTTCTAAGAAACACACACACAACAAAAGCACACCAAAAAAACAGCAATCCACACACATACACTTAAAATCCTACATCTAACCCTACACTAAACTGTACATACAGTACTATCTATACACTATCCTTAACCCAAGCCCTAACCCTAAGGTCCGTCACTATCGCACACTCACCTCACCCGCACCCTAACCCTAACTCACATACCCCGCCCTAACCCTAAAGTCTGTCACTATCGTACACTCACCTCACCCGTGCCCTAACCCTAAAGTCTATCACTATCATACACTCACCTCACCCGCACCCTAACCCTAACTCACATATCCCGCCCTAACCTAACATTTGCACAATCGCACACTTACCTGAACCCAACCCGTACCTTTCCACCACAGTGCTGAAAATAGCAAAGCCACAGTAACGGACAACCAAATTCTTTCCCTTGGAAAAAATTTGGTAATCTACAGCTTTGCTATTTTCAGCGTTTGCTGTTTTCAGGTCGATATTAGACCATTCAAAGTATTAACACTTCGTTGATCTAATATAGACCCAGTTATAATACACATTAATACTTTTTTAAAACGAAAGCATTCCTAAATTCACTTTCACAGCACTATTCAAAAACTTTCAAAGTAGTAACAAGAGTGTTCAACTTTTGTACAGATAATTTCAATTCAACAATACTTTTAGTAATATTAGCTCTTTAACTTGTTACAAAATTCATTCCTAGTTTTAAAATATTAATGTGCAGTATACAATTTAACTCAATGCAGACAAGTTTACTATTCTTGTTTCTATACTTGCTGGTAGAGATTAGGGTAAAAAGTTCCTTGAACTCCATGTCTTCTCATACTCCAACTCATTGATTGACTTTTCCCACATCATTTCTTGTAATTTTTGGAATCAGTTTTAGAATTCTGTTGCTTCGCCGAATATAAAGGCAGTTCCACTACTAAATCAGCAAGATTCAGTACTTTACCTTCTTCTCTACTCTGCAATGAATTTAACGTGCTGACATTATCTCCTTTTGAAGCTTGGGTTACATCAATAGGTGTATCCATCGTATTCTGTTTGGAATTTAAAGAGACAGACATTATTTAAGAAAAGTAAGCAATTTATTTCTTAAATAATGTCATTGTATAATAGCAATAACCAACTTGTGGGAGTTGGTATATGAGGATTTACCCATGGTTGGCTTTGTTTAATACCAAGAATACCAAGAAAAAGCACGTAACCAAATAAAGTTATTTCATTGGAAAATAAGCACTTAACCGAATAAAGTTATTTCATTGGAATATTGTCTTCTATTCCTTGTCTTGACCTGAACTGGAGCTGTGGTCTGTTGTGTCCTTGGCAGTTCTGGCTTTGTTTAATAACTCAGGCTTTGCTGTCTGTATATACACATCCATTCATTGGTTATTGCTTAAATGAATAATGAATTCCAAATCTCACTAATTATATCTTTAAATTTAATTTACATAAGGACTTTGTCCCAGTGCACCCATTGACATGGGATCTGTGCCCCCATATCCTTGATATTTATAAATATTAACTCACTATGAGAACATTTTAACCCAGGGTAAGAAGAATATCCTGAAATCTCACAGTTCTAGACTAACTATATTTTACCCCTAAATTTGCATGTGCTGTTCTACACAGTTTACTATTAGAATGATGAAAGTACTAATATTTATGAATTATTTAATCTAATCATATTGCCTAAATTGAGAATACTGTAATATAAACATGTTGAAAATGATGTAGAAAATAGTCGCCATTTGAAAATGTTCAAAACTTTGAATACATTTACAGTGTTTACTTTTGCCATTGTTTGGTGTTTTTGTTTTTATTGTTTTTAAATGCTCCCCACAGTGCATGCAATTTATGTAACAACAAGTTCAAACGTGTTTTAACTTGTGCTCTGTCATTATAATAACGAATAAAATCTTTAATTTTGTGTATATTACTTTGGTCAAATGCAGATCATGATTTTCAAAACCTGAAATAAAGAACTCGACAATATTAATTTTGAGTAAGTGATATTCCAAATCTTGATAGCAAACCGTTCTACACTTCTGAGAATGACAGTGACGGTCCTTAGACTTTCAAGAGGTACTGCATAATGATACCAGCTTTGTAAAAGTACAAGAAGCTTTTCGAATTATTATACCCTGAGTGTTTACGTTTAACAATAATTCTTCCATAAAAGAAACAATTCAAGTGCAAAGCAGAAACTTATATATACAATAGACTTGAATGACAAAAAATTATTTTTAACACTATAAATATAATCAATATCCTATGGAGTCTGGGTGCTGTTGGATATAAGCCCTAAATCATACTTCTAAACCTGCAGATTAAAAATAGGAACAAAGGTCCTTGAAAAGTAGAAGCATCATCTTAAAAAATCTTGACATAAATTTGTCATAAAATTTGAATACCAAATAGCACATAACTTCCCACTTTTAGTAGGAATATAGGATACTACCCAGAAACATGTTTAAAGAACAGTAAGTGAGAAAAAAATGGAAAAATATAAGCATATTATCAAAGAGATAGTGTTAAATCTGTGGAATTTGGTGAACTTGTTTTTCAAAATTCTACCACTCAAGGTCATGTATTTCTGCTTCAAAAAAGTGAGATGTAAGATGTGCAACTATTTCCTTAAATTAATGTTGCCTTTAACACATTGGTCATATAGTGTGGTTTTCTGTACTATATACTGGATAGCTTCAGAAATCACATGTGATGATGGAGGATTCATAAAATTATGTGAAGGAATAAATCAGGCCTGAAAAAAAGGACATACCACCAAAAATAGGGTCTATATTATGAAATCAAAAACCCATTTCAGCGAACACCATAACACCGACACACATAGCCTGAATCGCAAATACGCTAAACCCCCTAAACCACAAAATTTCAAATCTCGAATGATCATAGTCAGCCAACATCACCATGCGCTACATACTACATACCCAAACATAATAAATAAAACACATACATACACTAACCAAACCCTACTTCTAATCCTAGACTAAACCTTACATACATTACATAGTTCATGCTATACGTGTCACTCAATTCCAATTCGCTCAAATGGGTTTTCGAATTCGTAATATAGACCCTAAAAATAGGGACATCCAGTACAGGAACATTTGTCTGAAACAGAGACAGTTAATAGGTCTGCCCTAAGTAATTTCTTGAAACAATGTATGTCATTGCTCTTACAGGAAATCTAACGTAAGACTGAAATAAAACAATTTTATTACATTTGACATACGAGAGTAACTGGTAGGAATATTTTCAAACATACTTGATTTAGAGTGATAGAAACAGAATCCTCCAGAAAACTCTCTACTATTAAATCTGCAAGATGCAGAAACTATGAACTAGAAATTGTTTTCCCATGTGTCCTAGTGCTGGAGTCTTGACAGATAAGCTTTATTAATATAAAAGTTCTGGGCACCCTAGTTTGCTTATTAAGTGACACTTCAAAGAGTAGATACATTTATCACACAGAAAAAAGTTTAGCTCTAAGAAAAAGAGTACATTGAGATTGCTAATTTTCACCTATGTCATACCTTTGAGATGTAAGAAGAAAATTTCCATATGCAGGCTGTGCACAGAGGTCACTTCCATACAAGAAATGAAATGGAGAACCAAGAACAGTGGAGCAACAATGTTAATTACTATGCTTCAAGAGGTATTCATTCTACACTGGAAAAATGGAGACTTTATTAATGTTAAGGACTGAATTAGTCTACTGGCCTGAATGTAATTTGTAGTAATTTTTCTAATTCAGAGACAGCCCCACTTCTGTGCTTTTACACAAAGATGTACTGCGTTGCGGTGGGCTGTCTCCATGGTCATGCTATACACTAATGAGGCAGTCTAGGGGAGAGGCATATTCTAATTAGCCATGTGCTGTCCTAATGGAGCTGCCTGTGGTAAGACATGCACAGCCAAGAGATTCATAGATCATCACAGCTGGCTGCATGCAGTAATGAATATGGCCAAAAGGCCATGTTCTTTTGTCATGGTACAGGTAAGTGCTGTTGAGTTTAGTATTAAGGTGTGTGTGTGTGTGTGTGTGTGTGTGTGTGTGTGTGTGTGTGTGTGTGTGTGTGTGTGTGTGAAATAAATGTGTGAATGTGTCTGGTGTGTAGTTAGGTGGGTTGTGGTGGCTGTCATACTTTCACACACCCATGGACTAATGAGCAAAGCCTGCAGCATTGAGCAATTGGGAACCACTAGCCACTGGGGATAGCTCTTTAAACTCATGTCTGAATGACAAGTATAACAGAGATCAGGGGTAAGCACTAGCCATCAGAGAGAACTCTATAAATCCATGCCTATATGACACTTGTATGTACCGTGGTCCTGAAGGAGCACTAGACACCTGATACAACTCTTTACTGATGTGAGAGTGGGGGAAGACCTAGGCACCAGAGGTACGCTATATAGTATGCCTTAAAGGCACTTGATACAAAAAACAAGGAGCAGGAAACCATTAGACACCACAGATACCTTGAATAGTGTGCCTTAAAATGCTTTAAAAGAGATCGAAGCCCTCTACTTTTCCAACATTCCTACAGGGAATCACTCCTCTGTGCCACTGGGGTTAATACCTATAAATATCTAAGATGTAGGTAAAAAAATGATACCGCACCCTTATCACAGGGATTTTTTTGCCATATAAATGAGGATTTCAGGCATCATTCAATGCACTCAGCAGTTTGTGATGTATGAAGGACAGGCACTGGGAATGTTAAGCATATCTCTGAATATCATATTGCCAGACATTAAGACAAAGACAAAACCATGGTCTGATTTTATTATTTCTCCTACAAACTTAGAAAATCACTAGGATAACAGCTTTTTTCCAACTATGCATGTACTGAAGGATATGAAGTGTGATGAAACTTGAATGTCTGGCATTAAGGGCTTATTGTAATAATTTGTAAATTACCATGGCAGGGAAAAATCAGACATTGGGACTTTGTGACAACAGGGACAGGCATGAAATATATGGTGAGTGTGTGTGTGTGTGTGTGTGTGTGTGTGTGTGTGTGTGTGTGTGTGTGTGTGTGTGTGTGTGTGTGTGTGTGTGCGTGTGTGTGTGTTTGTAAGAGGGAGAATGTTGGGGGGGGGGGGGTGCCTGTGTGTGCTAACTCGAAGTGGATACCACTACTAACTACTGCCGAAAAGTGCGTTCTTCACTTGTGATAGTGAACAGTAATTCAGAGACATGCAAATCAGCTGATAATGAGGTCTTTCTACATTGTGGCTAATGTGTCTCCTACCACTACCTAAACTTAAATTATCTATTATTTATAGTACCTTACTCATAGGCATCACAAGATCGCTGCTCTATAGTTCTCCGTCATGCAAACACATACATAAGAGGTTCCCATTCAGAAGCCTGAAACATCATAAGCCTGAAAATCAAAATCCTGAAACCAAAAGCCTGAAAATTCAGAATCCTGCAAACTCAAAATCCTGAAAGCCCAAAATCCTGAAAGACCAAAATCCTGAAACTCAAAATCCTGAAAACACAAATAATGCTAATATGTCACTATAAAGGCACTAATATCTACCAACTGACCCTGACCCTAAAATAAAACCAACCACACACTTACCTGACCCCAACACATGACCTAACACCACAGGGCTAACAATAGCAAAGCCACAATGACATCAGTATGTCTATTTTGTGTTTTCAGGATTTTGAGTTTCAGGATTTTGGTCTTTCAGGATTTTGGGCTTTCAGGATTTTGAGTTTTCAGGATTCTGAATTTTCAGGCTTTTGGTTTCAGGATTTTGATTTTCAGGCTTATGATGTTTCAGGCTTCTGAATGGGAACCACATAAGATGATCTCACACCATTCACAGTTCCCAAGATTTCTTTTAATGGTATGACTTTTCAATGTTGGCAGTGTAGAATTACTGGCCATTTAATTGACTCCATGTGTGACATTTGGTTAATCTACTCTAAAACTACACCCTTGGACACATCTGTGGCAGATGGCGTCAATATCAGGCTAACAGATATTCCCCTTTGAAAGTTTTATCTTATTGATATCAATTTATGATCTCCTGTTTTACAGATATAAAGCTACTGGTAATGCTGAAATGCTGCTACTTTAGATATTATGAAGTTTTACCCTTACATGAAAGACTGAGTTATGCTGAATGTAGTATTAGTCATGGGAAGGTATGGAGGTGTGCAGGGGTGATGTTAGTTACAGTTTTTTTTTTCTTTCCTTTGCTTCATTGATTTGGTACCTGGCGGGATACCTTTTATGTTTATTTTTTTTTCTGTTTACCTTTGGCTCCATAACACAGATATTTTGTTATGTAAGAATGTCCCCTACCCATTTGTTATGCTTTTTATCAATTGTTCAATTGATATTCAGTTATTTTCTGACTTTACGTATTTCAGATATTCACTGTAAACTACATCTAGGAGCTACTAGTGTTCTAGCACTTTCTTTTAAACACTTACTAAATGCACTATCTGAGTAAGAAGGCTCTCTCAACAGATTGTTTCAGCCACTGGACAAGTGATACAAGAAATCCAGATTAGAAATAACCATAAATAATGTAAGTAAAACACAACAATGAGCACAACATCCTGAAGTAAACTTTTGATGATGTATTATGAACAAAATGCAAATAGTATATTTTTGCAACGTCTCATCTATTTGCTGAGTTTAAACTTACTGAAACTTCAATTATATGCATCAGACTTGTCAAATGTTCTACATAATAAATGCAACAACAAAAATCATTTTTACAGAGGCATTTAATGATGTACACTCAGTCACTCGGTGGTCTAAACTTTGGCTCTAGGTGATTTGGTCACACTGACTAATCATACCTCTCAAGTGTATCTCATTATGAGGTAGATTCCTCATATGGAGTCTTAAAAATTTCATGTTCCTCACTGTTCCACGTTGAGAGAGACTGTTACATATTCACTGTCAAGAATTGTTTAAACCAATATGCATGGTAAATAATACTGAGTCATATTAATTCATCAACAGAACATTTTATATGTAAAAAGTGGGGTCTACTTGAGTTAACCGAGACGCCACTTCGCCGACACGCAGAAGACCGAGACCAAACGACCGAAACCGAAGGTGATCGACAAGGTGAAATCCTGACAGCCGAAAGACCGACATGGGGAACGTGTGAGCACGACTTGGTAAATGTGCGCTAGTGAGGGATTTAGGGTTAGGGAGCGGACAGGTAAGTGTGCGATAGTGAGGGATTTAGGGTTAGGGTGCGGGAAAGGTGAGTGTGTGGTAGTGTCGGACTTAGGGTTTGGGTAAGGTAAGTGTGTGATAGTGACGGAGTGTAGTTTAGGGGCAGGTTAAGTGAGTTAGGGTTAGGGTGCGGGTAGGGTAAGTGTGCGGTAGTGTCGGACCTTAGGGTTAGGGTTTGGGTTAAGGTTAGTGGATATGTAATTGTGTGTAATGTGTAGTTTACGTTTTGTGTGTCGGTGTAATGGTGTTCGGTTTTGTGAGTTGTCGGTATTGTGTGTTTTCGGTTGCTTGGTCTCGGTGTTTTACGTGTCGGCAAACTGGCGTTTCGGTCAACTAAAGTAGACCCAAAAAGTGGCACATTTAACCATTCTGTGAGCTTCCTAGTTGGAGTTGTTAGTAAGCATTCCACATTTTACTCACTTGCCCCACATTATGAGAGGGATTATTCCACATTTTGGAGATGGAAGGTGTAGAGCTATGATTAATGCTGATGTGACACCCTGACTCTATGCGAAAAATTGGAAAAGGGGATAGATGTCCTCCCCGGTAAGATCGGACCATAAATCAGTCTTGTTCTATGTGATTATAAGACTTGATACCCCATCAAGGTCAGAAAAGTTTAAAACTTCTTCAGACAAATTAACTCCTACTAATGATATAAGAAGTTTCACAGTCCCCTCAAATGCAGATAACATGGAATGATATACAGCAGTGTACTTCAACCCTGTATAATCATTTAAGCAGCTGTATAGAATTGGTTGTACCTGACTGGATTAAAACCAGGTATTTCCGCAAAAACAAGCCATCCTGGTGGACCCCTACCATAAACAGGCTACAAAACAAGAAAAAGAAACTAATGTACAAGAACAAGAGGGAACTGGCTGAGCAAACTGAGAAATCCCTCTGTAGATTAAGCAAATAAATTAAAGATCTTGTCAAGTCCTCCAAAAGAACTATGCAGCAAAAATAGCCTCCCTAGTTAAGGATAATCACAAGGCATTCTTTAACTATGTCTGAAATCTAAAAGGGAATACCCAGCTATGTTCTGAACTGGTTGTGGATGGCACAACCCATACTCAACTGGAGGTAATACCCAACCTGCTAGCTGACAGATTTGGAGCAAACTTCACCCCCTGTCCCCTCTAGTCATCTTCAAATGTATACCTGCCAGCATTCCTAAGCCTATTATCTCAAGGGAGCAGGTCATCTTGGCACTCTTCAAGGCCAACAGCATGGCATCCGTGGGAACAGACAATATCCCAGGTTGCCTTTTAAACAACCTAAAACATGACCTAGCAAACCCACTTAGATCCCTGTTTAACCACAGCCTGTGAGCTGTCTATGTTTCTGTGGAGCAGAGGACAGCAAAAGTAATCCCTTTGCACAAAGGGGACCATTAACGGACCCTGGGAATTGTAGGCCTATAAGCTTGACTACCCTCATCTGCAAGGCCGTGGAAAGAATCATTACTTACCTTATTAACAAGGATATATGTAATCTCCAGACTCTGGACCTTACCCAGCTCGATTCATTAAAGGTAGACCATGCCTGATAAACATGGTTAAGTCACCAAGCCCCTGGATGAGAGAAAGACAGTTCAAACCACCTATCTTGACCTAGCCAAGGCATTTGACGCAATCCCCCACTCAGGTATTATAGAAAAACTCTCCCAATTTGGAATTAACCCCTACATTACCAGATGGGTAGCCAACTGGTTTACCAACAGGACACATACTGTCAAAGTGGATGAGTTCACCTCTAGCAAAAGATCAGTCAAAAGTGGCATACCAGAGAGTTCTGTGCTGGGCCCCTTACTGTTCAGAATTTATTTGACTGAAGTTCAGGCACACTTGAATGGCTTGTGGTTGACCAAGTTCACTAATGATTGCAAATTGGGAGCAATCATTGAGTCCCCTAATGATGTTAATATACTGCAGGCAGGGTTAACACAGACAAATGATTGGTGACAAAGCCATGGATTAAAGATAAATGCAAAAAAATGCATTATTATTCCCTTTGTGAAAGCTGACATCCCTGCTAATTACATTATAGGCAGCACCAACCAAGTGTAGTCCCAGTGGTACATGATATAGGTATTTAGGTTGATAGCAACATGAATTTTGATCCCACGTATCCATAGTAGTAAGGAAATCCTTCTAGATGGCACATCTTATAAGTAAAGGCATCACATCTAGAGCTAAGGATGTTATAATTCCATTCAACTCAGCCTTCATCAGATCAATAATTGAGAACAATGCTCCATTTTGAATGTACCTCACCAGACACCTGCAACAACTGGAGAGATCACAGAGATTTCTCACCAAGTAATTACAGGTTACACAAAACAAGGATTATGTGGAAAGACTGAAACCCCTGTCACTGTATTCTGCTCTTATAGGTAGCTAAGGGGAGACCTATGCCTAGATTACATGGTAGTCCCTGACCCAGCTCTGATGGAAATGCTAAACATTCATAAATCAAATTGCACAAGGGTCACTCACTTCAGAGATCTTAACCTAGCCTCTGATATGAGCAGGTATGTTGGATAGAAAGATATATCTCATAGAGACTGACACTTCTCTGGAACAAACTTCCAATTCACGTGAAACAGAGCCCATCCCTGACCCTCTTCATACATAACCTAGGTCAGTGGATGGGTGACCCCAAATTCACTTCTGAGGTAGCACCCATATCCTTCCTGGAGAGAGGAAGTCATTATTAACTACTATGGACCCTTACCTCTGAGAACTTCATTCACCTAACCAACAACAACTGGGGCAACTCAGGATAAATATGGCTAGGCTTGTAAGGGATCTAGGGCCATTAGCCTAGTAACCTTTTATGAACCTATGAACCTATGACTAAGGCCACAGTTGACCACAGAGCTAAAAGAACAACCCAGATACTATTGAATCACTGCCAGCCCACAAATGGAAACTGCATCAGCTGTTATTTCCTGCATAGAAGTCAATGAGCTTAAACTCATTCGTTTTGCACTTATCCAAGAATAAGGAACTCATATATAGGTTCATAGGTAGGTACTAGGCTATCGGCCCTGGGGGCTATACAAACCCAGCCAAAAAGTTACCCTGGCTTTTGCCACCCAAGAAAATTATTTTCCTGTGCCACTGTTGAGCAGAGCCACAGAGGTGATCCCTGGGGTGAATTTCCTATTTCCCATCCAATCATGAAGTTTTTTCTTGAAGAGTGCTAATTAGGAGCTTTGTTTGATATAGATAGGTAGTTTATTCCAGAGTATGGGAAGTCTTTGGGACAGGAATCTATCCCTCCAGCATGTTCTGTTTATGGTGGTGACAAAGTTTAGGTCCCTAGAGCGTGTAGCTCAGAGGGACTGGGATTTCTTTAAGTGGAGCATGTCCAACAGCTCTGGGTTTGACATAGCTTTGTATGTTAGGCAGAGATCACCTCTGAGTAGGCGATATGCGACGGAGTAAAGCTGGAGTTTTTTAAGACGGCCTGTGTAGGGCATCTTTTTGAGGCCGGTAATCCTCTTTGTGAGGTATTTCTGCAGCCTTTCCAGTTGTTGTAGATGTCTTATGAGTAAGATGTACATTACATAGATTATGAATAATAAATATTCTAAGCCAACACTAGTACAGATCATAGACATCAGCGAAAGAATGCATATTTTTACATTGCTGAATTTCATAACACTGCACAAAAAGTGTTCTGACATTATAAGGTTAGACAGTTCCTGTCCTAGGTCAACTGGTTCATTAGGTGAAAGACTTCTTGGTGCCCCCAGCTGCCCAGTGCCCCCAACTCCATGTGCATTAACTAGTGCACTCAGACCCCCTACCCTGCCCACACCATCCAGTTACTTTTTCCTTTCCTTTTTCTCACAGTTTCTCTTACTCTTCAATTTTTTTCCTGCAGTTATTCATTCATGCATTCTTTTAACATGCTCTAGGCAAGAATGGAGGAAAGGGATGCTTTAAACTGGGGATCTGAGGGCTGCAATGCCCCCAGAAGTCTTGTGGGTTCTTGACATTCTGAGGTGCATTTTAGAGTCTTTATTTTAAACAGCATCTTCATCCTGTAATGCCTTGAATGAAAACCATGATCAAAGAAAGAAATTTAGTCTCACAGCAGTGGAAATAACTATATTAAGTCAAAGGGTCTGGGCAGTGCTAGAACGCATAGAAGCCACAAGGTTTTAGATGCTCTGAGGTACAGTTTAGAGCAGTTTGCAACTTTGTGATGTAGTGATGACCTGAATAAAAAATCATGCATAAGGAAAATAAATTCAGTCTTTCTTTTTATTTCAACAAAGAAATAAGTTATATCCAAGGCTTAGTGCTCAAAGCTGAGCTAACACCAGTTCACAATAAACTGATAGGACAAATGCTTGTAAGGATATATACATCATATCTGGGAATAGTACCTGCCTCCATAACCCTCCCCCCAATAAAAAAAAGTAGGCAGCCACATTCTGTGTATCCCTTCTGATATAAATTGTTATGAAAATTAAGGCACAAATGCCCACAATCATATATTTCAAACTGCTGCTATCATATGTTTATGCAACATGCCTCCTCACCCCTACCGCAAAATGATAGCCACATTATGTATACCCTTATGATGTCAAGAGTAGTAAAGAACTGAAAAAAAAAATAGAACATAAAATGTTTGCTATCAGATGTATATAAACAGCATGCTGCTTAACTCTCCCCAAAAAGATAGCCACCTGTATGTGCACCGCATGTCTGGTTCTGAGGAAAATGAAAAAAAAATAACAATCACTGCAATGTTTCCAACTTGTTACTCTTACATAGCAGAGAGCACCTATAAAAGCTATAGTGAACCTGTGGGCAGTCCTCTGACGTTTGTGAGGAAAGTTTAAGAAATAATGACTACACTGTCCCAGCCCAACACAGAATATAGTGATCTCTGAAGTCTACAGCCCCCCCCCACCACACACATACACACACACAAGTAGTAATGCTTGATTTAGACTAGAAGGGGTTCAATGCAGAGGTGACTACTAAGCTTGTGTCATAATCCACTAATGCAACCTTGGTTTGTAGAGGCCATGATACCCATAAACTCTTAAAGTCTGGGTATTCCATGATGCATTTTATTCCTTATTTTTTGAGAATGACTGTTAAAGTGAGCAAGTGACAAGAGCAGAAGCATCGTTGGCTCAACCCATGCCCATTGCTGGTACCAGAAAGTAGTACACCACCCTCCTGGCTCTTCAAGTGAGCAGCAAAAAAAATATTTATCCTGCATAGTATATGCAAAATCTTTTTTCTTTAAAACTGTAGTAAACTGCTTCCTTCAAATGTAGCAAAATATGCTAGAGTTTATATCCTGCATGGAGCACTATGGCACTCAGGTTTCAGTTAAAAAGTTTTTTTTCACTTTTAAACTGTACCAAGCTGCATGCTGCAATGTAGTAAGGAGTTGTTACAGTTTAGACCACACATGGAGTTTCCCAGAGCTAAGGTTTGATTGCAAATGCGATACCAGCTTTAAGATTTATTGGAAATCGGGATGATGAATCATATAGTTGATTCCACCCCCTAACAATTTGCACCTGAGCTAGTTGCCCTCTTTGCTCTGCCCTAGCTTACTATTTGACAAGAGTGTTTGTAACAGTTATACAGGCAAACTCCACCAAGACGTTAAAGTCATTTCTATGTACAATTCAATCTGATTGTGATAAAAGCTGATGGCCTTATAAAGTATTTCACCTTTGTTCCAAACAAACAGTTACCACGTATTAAATGATTGCATATTGTGTCACATAAATAACATTAGCCATGCAAAGCCAGAATAATAACCAAACAGCAGTAGGCAGATAGTTATTTTCCTCCACAGACACCCCTGGTAATTATAATTACTCTCTTACTCCATATCAGGTGTCCACAAAAGTAGGCCGTCCTACTTCTCACAAACGCACACTAGCCCTGCAAAGTCACACTGGGACTGTTTAAACTGAGCAAATGAGAAAAGAGTCACTTACTTATATCCAGCCAATCCCCACACAGCAGTTATAGTCATGTTGTCTGATGGTTATGTAATATTTAAACCCCATACAAGCAAGTCACCACGCATTAAAATAGTCCAAGTTGCTCCACACAAATCACAATGTCAGAAATATTGCAAATATATAATGGTGGTCACTGCCAGCATGATTGTAAAAGTAAAGAAATTTACCCCAATAGCTTAAATCATATTGCACCATTCTTTAGTTGTGCAGAAATTTGCAGAATGTCTCTGATTGTATCTTTGTTTGTTTTACCTCTGTCCCTGGCCTTATAAAATTTCTGATTTCCTGGTAAATTGCTGAACATTAAGTGAGTTAGTAAAATCAGGCATTAGAGATGCATACTTTTTATTTGGTTCAGAAAATACATGCTGACTGTTCACAGGCACTTACATTTGAAAACTGTGAGGTCTCTGCTCCATGATCTTGCAACATTCAACTTTAATGTGACTTGAATGGTCATTCATAGGTTCATAGGTAAGTACTAGGCTATCTGCCTGAGGGCATCTGTAAGCCTAGCCAGAATGTGTTGGCTTTTGCCACCCCCTTAGATTAGTTCCCTGTGCCTCTGTCCAGCCCTGTGCCTCTGTCCAGCAGAGCCACTGCAGTAATCCCTGGGGTAGATTTTCTGTTTCCCATCCACTCGTCAAGGTTCCTTTTGAAGAGTGTTAGTGTGGGGCTCTGCCTAAGGTAGATTGGAATCCTGTTCTAAAGCATGGGGGGGGTCTCTGGGACAGGAATCTATCCCTCCAGCAAGTCCTATTTATCATTGTGGTGAGGTTTAGATCCCTAGAGCATGTGGCTCTTGGGGATTTGTTTATTTTTAGGTGGAGCATGTCCATCAATTCTGGGTTGGACATAGTCTTGTATGTCAGGCAGAGATCACCTCTGAGTAAGCGGTATGCAACCAAGTACAGCTGGAGTTTCTTCAGTCGGGCTGCATAGGGCATCTGTTTGAGGCCAGTAATCCTCTTGGTGAGGTACTTCTGTGGTCTTTCCAGCTGTTGCAGGTGTCTTGTAAGGTACATCCCAAATGGGGCATTGTACACTATGATGGGTTTGATGATTGATGAGTAGAGAGGCACAATGACCTCTTTTGTTCTAGATGTAAACCCATTTGTGATTAGATGGGCCACATAGAAGGATTTTCTAACCACCTTGGCAATATGATTATCAAAGCAGAGATTACTATCTACTTGGGTCCCCAGATCCCTTATTACATTTTCTGTATTTAGGGGACTACCACATTTGTAGTAGTTCACGGGTTCTTTGTTTTTCCCAAAGGGGATGACTATGCACTTTTTGGAATTTAGCTTGAGGCCATGATTTTGATACCAGGTATCCGTCTCAGTGAGACCCTTCTGGAGGATGTCTACATCAGCTGGAGAGTCAGTTATGGCCCCCAGTTTGCAGTCATCTGTGAACCTGGTCAGCCATAGTCCTCCTGTGCTTGCCTGTACCTCTGAGAAGTATATACCGAACAGGAGGGGTCCCAGGACTGATCCCTGGGGGACGCCACTTGTAACTGGTTTAGAGTCGTACCTAGAGCCTGCAACTCTCACTGTGTGGGTTCTATCCATGAGCCAATTGGCAGCCCATCTTGTGACACAGGGATTTATGTTCAGGCTGGTGAGCGTGTCTATAATACCAGAATGGGGAATGGTGTCAAAAGCATTTGCGAGATCTAGGTAGGCTGTGTGGACCTCCTTTCCGTCATCTAAAGCCTTGGTAACTGTCTCAAAGAAGTCCACCAGATTTAGGAGGAATAATCTGCCCTTAACAAAGCCAAACTGGGTAGGGCCCAATGTTTGGAAGTTCCCAATGTCTCTGTTAATGAATTCCATGATGATGCACTCCATAGCCTTGCAGACCAGGCTAGTCAGGCTTATAGAGCAATAGTTCCAGGGGTCTGTTGTGGCTCCACCTTTGTGGAGCGGGATAACTGTTGCTGTGCACCACTCTATGGGTACATAGCCTGTAGAGAGGCTGAGTTTCAACAGTGTGTTTAGGAGAGGGGTTAATTCATTTTGGAGATCATGTAAAACACAGCCTGGGACACCGTCCAGTCCCACTGAAGCTGTGTTTTTGGCTTTGGATAGGGCTGTTTTAACCTGTGATTCAGTGACTGCTGGGGCTCTATATTCTTCTGGTATGGTTATGGACCCTTTAGGGGGTGAGTGAGGGGTGAAGTTTGCACTAAATCTGTCTGCCAGAATGTTGGCAATATCAGTCAGTTCAGTGTATTTTGTGCCATTCTGCACTAACTCAGAGCAGATCTGAGAGTTTCCACTTACGTTCTTGACATAGCTAAAGAATACTTTGTGGTTATCTTTGGAGTCCTTGGCAATTTTCCTTTTGAAGCTAGCCTTGGATGATTTTATGAGGGATCATAGTTTCTTGCTGATACTGATCAGGGATGTCTTCCCTTCTTGGGATTTTACTCTTTTCTGTACTATTTTCCTCCTTCTATTGTATAGCTTGTTTATGGCAGGGGACACCAGACTGGTTTCCTTTTCTTGGAGGAGTGAGTCTTGTTTTTTCTTGGGATAGCATGATCGATGCATTCTTGCAGGTGCTCATAGAGTGCCTTTGTAAGCAATTCAGCAGCTTGGACAGCATTGTCCTTTAGCATGGAGGCTGTGAACCTTTCCACCTTGGTCTTAAGTAACGTGACATTTGCTTTTGAAAAGCTTTTCATGGTGGTTTCTTTGATTGGGGGTGGGGGAGGAATGTGGATATCCAGAGTGATTAGTCTATGGTCTGATCTAACCTACGAGGGGTTGACCTCCGGTGTAGAACACCAGTCGCCCATGTTGGTGATGACCAGGTCCAATATGTTGTCACATCTGGTGGGGGTGTTGACCAGTTGATCCAGGGTATTCGAGTTTATAAATTCTAGGAAGCATTGGGCAAGAGAGTTAGTACTTGAGTAGTTCTCCCAGTTAATGTTTGGATAATTGAAATCACCCGATATTAGGGCATTTGGTAGGGCCTTCATATTTTTCAGTGTCTCCAGAAATGCGGAATGGAGGTCCTGGGTCATGGTGGGTGATCTGTAGCAAGCTACAATTTGAATTGCATTTTTGCCCATTGTTAGTTGCACATGGATGATCTCTGAGGCATTGTGCTGTGCCACTAACCTGGAGATGTGGGTATCCTTGATGAATATGGATACATCCCTGCCGTTTGTGTTTCGGTCCGGGTTCTGTGGCCGAAAAGTATGGTATAAGTTATAGCCTGGTAGTGCTGGGATGCTGTCTGGAGCCTTAAACCAGGTTTCTGTTACTGCACAAATATCAGTGTTCTCCATGCTGAGGAATGCCTCGAGTGCATGCATTTTGAGGTTTACACTTCTGGCGTTGAGTAGCATTACCCTTAGTTTTTGGTTACTTGTACTATTTATGGTGGTGGGTTTGTCTTTTGAGCCTTTCCTAAGAAAGGCACTATGGTGACGGCAAAAGCCTTGGCCAGTATTTGAAAGCCTAAGGGTGTCAGGTGCAAGCCATCTCTTGTGAAGCAATGTGGCTTGTCGAGCATGTCATTCCAGGTGGACAGATACTGGATCCCCTTTGAATGACAACAGAAACTTAGCCAATTGTTGAAATTGATAATTTTTTCTTTATACTGTGGCATCATTCTTGGTGATGGCAGGATGCTACTCAGGGTCAGGGTCATACCGGCCTGGGCTATGTGATCAGAGAGCTTTTCCATGTCTCTTTTCAGTAGTCCAGGGAGGTACGTCTCAGGTCATTTACATCAACATGGATAATGACAGAGTCATATTTATACTTGTTCTGGAGCGACCTGAGTGCTTGTGTCATGTGGCAGATCCTGGCTCCCTACAGGCAGCTAACTGTAACCTTCTCCTTGTCCAGCCTAGTTAGTGGGACATCAGTGTGCCTGACTATGGAGTCACTTATTACTAGTGTGTTGGGTATGTTATTTTGCCTTAAGGGCTGTGATTGCATGACACACTAATTATGTGAAGTATTTTGCCATGGTGGTACAGTGGTAGCATTGCTGCCTCACAGCAAGAGGTTGTCCTGTTCAATTCTCGACTGGAGTGCCTTCTGTGTGGAGTCTGCATGTCCTCCCCACAGTCGAGTGGCCTCCAAAAGACATGCGTGAATGGGCATGCCTTCGCTGAAGGTTGGGCGTCGGGCTGGCAACTTGGCACCATAAAAATCTACTGCCAATCATTAGCGGACCGGAGTTCCGTTGTGGCAACCCCTAACCAGGAAAAGCCAAATAGACAAAAAAACTAATTATGTGAAGTATGTGTTTCATGGTTTGTGATGGGGTGTGGAGGTTGCTTGGGTGTCTGCTTTGGAGGTTTCTGTTACTTTTGCATATTTTTATTTAGAGCTTCTGAGTATGTCTTCTTGTATTTGTGTGTTATTTGCCAGTGTTGGTTTAGTAGGTCTATGTGAGACTGGTGGTGTGTTACAAGTATTTTCCTTCTCCTTTTGACTGTCAGTTCCAGTCTTGGGTTGAGAGAGCTTTTCCTCCAGTTTGGCTGTATAATTGCATCTCTCGCATATATTAGTGTTTGGTGGTAGGAGGAGATGGTTGTCTGTGTACATGAGGCAATTGTAGCATTGTCTCACTATGCCCAGATTCATCAGTTGGACTGGAGAGTACACCTGAAACTGCCCTTTGGACATGCCTGAATAGGTAAAGTCAGCTGTTTTACTGATTGGCTGGTAGGGACGAATAGAGAGCCTTGTCTTTCTGGACAGTATGGGGGGGTCTAGTGCTAGGGTTAATTTGTGCTTGCTATGAGTTTTGAGCAAGTGCTGGGCTGTGAAATGAATGGTTTGAGTGCTTAAGTTGAAAGTTTGTCTAGTTCCAAGGAAAAAATTGAAGAGTAGACTTTGTGGAGCCGGGAATAGTTTAACCCTTGCTAACCAGTGCAAAACCATGCAAATGTGTTTTTTTTTTATAGCAGGGAAATGAAAGAGATAGAAATTAGCCCAAAATGGCCAATAAACTACTAATATCTGGGCTAAAACCACTCCTCCAGGGACAGATAGACTGCTCAAAGCTCCCCTCTCTCACAGGTGTACGGAGAAACTTCCTTCTATCCAAGTAAGGTATGGGCAACACAGAAACTTGTAACACAGCCCTGAATTCAGCAATAACCTGAAAACTGGACTATACTACTTCAGAAAGGTGGGAAACAAGTATATATATATATATATATATATTTTTTTTTTTTCAGAAAAAAAAGCAGATACAATAAAAAAAAAACACTTTAAATGCACAGAAACGACTGTCGCACTTTAGTGTGTAGCCTACACCCTGCCTCTATGACTGTAGGCAGATTTTGTTTTAATATGACAGTTTTATTTATTTATGTATATATGTATGTATGTATGTATTTATGTATGTATTTATTTATTTATTTATTTTTCAGGCAAAGAAGCAACATATTTATTTGCTCTAAAAACCCTAAATACAAGCATGACTCCACAGGTGGATGCCTAGCTGGCCTACACATAATGTTGGCTCTGAGTTCAGAGACAATTTTTTGCATATAAGTAACTTAAAACTGGTTTGAACAGATACAGAAAACAGTTTACAAATAATAAGATTGACTGCAGTAGATGTAACGATGGTGGAGAGGTGCCTTCCTTACAGAAAATAAGGAGGTGAGCACTTTTAAGTGCTTGAAAAGGGAGACAAGAACTTTTAAGTATATATCTGCTCCAAGGTGTATATAGCTTGGTACCTTATAGTCCCTGTTATTGTATCCCATATAGTTCTTAAGTTCGGTGTTCCTAATACAGTGCTAACATTGACAGAAGTCAAGCAGTGAAATATATGTTAGACATAAACATACTTATCATTTGAAAATGTGGCACTGAATTCAGTCTACAAAAGGTAAATATGGTAGTATACAGAAATTATATTCATGAGCAGACTGGGATAGCCAGACACATTACTAAAAGTATCTCTTCACTACTTTATTGATTGATTTTTTTTGGTAGCTGGGTTATTACACTGGTTCAAGTTCCTTCTCATCCGATAAAGACAACAAAAATATAAATAGGCACAGTAAACCATAACATCAGAGTAATTTTTTACATTTATTAGAAGATAAGGTGGAAATGTACATGATAGTTGAAAATACATATAAAATTAAAGTCAGCTTCACATGCATTTAAAATAAATTTCTAGCTACATTCACATTCAAACAGAAAATGAGCAACTTCTTAAAACTGTATAGTTTTAAAGACGTAAAAGAAAAGCCCCTGCATAGCATTATACCAGAATATGTCAGAAGGAATGAACAAAAAGTACTAAAAAAGAATAGGAGATAATACAGGAATGTGCTAGTAAATGATAAATGCATACAGAACATATTTGTTTTACTTTATACATTTGTTAACCAGGTAAGCTTACTGTACTCAGTTGTCCTTTTTGATGAGTGACCCAGAATCACTGTGTGGCTAAGTGAGACTCACATACTAAGCAAATGGAATTGGTGCATAGGTTAGTACTAGGCTGACTGCTCTTGCAAGTCATTTTAAGCCTAGCCAATTATCCCTCGTGCTACTCAAACCCTGCACCTTGTGTTTGCAAGGCAAATACCTTAACCATTAGGCCACCCTCCCAACCAAAAGGATACAAATGTGGCACTTGATTGTGTTGAGTGCCTGCATAGGGTGATTCTGTAGTTAGTTTAAATGTGAAGCTGTAAGTTTTAGATCCAATAGAGGACACCTGACTCAAACTGTATATCATGGATACAGGAAGCAGCTCTAAGCCTCAATTATTTGTGCTAACTTGGAAGCATACATAGATTTCTAAGCATTTCCTTTGTGTTGGTACTAATGCACATAATGCATAAATATTAACATTTGCTGGTTTAAAACAAAAAAAACTTTTGAGCAGCTATAAGCAACGGGCAACCATACGTCATGTTTCAATACAAAAATGCAAGATACTTTTCTTGTCTTTATGCTGTTGCCGTGATCAGTGGAGTGCTGAGGCAAATCTAACATTTGTTGGTTTTAATATAATTTTGTTCTTCATTTGAATAGTTATTAAATGGTCTTTATTACCCATGTTTGCTTTATTTGCAGGCATATATTAGATAAAATGGAAGAGCTCTGCTTGCAGGATTTAATGTACAAGATATTTGAGACAGTAGGAGGTTTGTAGAATGTATGTGGCATTTGAGTTGGAAATTGAGCTCATTGTGAAAAAATGTTTGAATATAAATGTTAAGTTTGAATAGGGTGACAGAAAGAATGCAGTGAAACCGGAATAACTACACTTACTGGGAAAGTTCATAACAGTGTGGAGTAAGTATGTTGTGGTAACAGAAACCAAGGAATGTAGAGCTCAGTCTTCAGTTGTGACAAAAGAAATGGGTTGTGAATTTCATATAAGGGTTGATGTTCTGTAACAGCTCATTCCAAAACAAGAGAATAAATTACCAGTGTTTTGCAAACAATGAAAACCTTTCAACTGGGGGATATACAAGAAGTTAGCAATACATGAATTGAAAATATTATACAAGTTAAATAAACAAAAGTTCATGGGATAACACTGTAGAATTTACAGCAGAGGTAGCACAGAAAGAAAGTAATAAAAATAAAAAGAGAAGAGCATTGGGTGGGATGGTGAAATTAGATATTCCTGGAGATGATCATGTAAGGCTTGAGACAGATATTGCGGAGAAAAAGTTAATAAGCTGAACTCTATTAATGAGCAGAGTTGGGGCAAGTCATAAAGATATTGGAAGTGTACTCTTCCATCTGCACATTCTGGTACCTTTTTGGGATTGAGAAGGTGCCCTAACATGGTGCTGCACAATGCTCTAGCACGAAGGTGTGCATCCCCGTGTAGGGCTGGCCTACAGGCATGCAAAATACAAATTCAGCAGTCCAGAGGAGAGGCATATGCTAATTGTCCATGTGCTCTCTCTCTCCCTGGAACCACCTCCAAGAAGGCATCTGCACACCGAGTGATTCAAGAAATCGCACATCCATGTAGTTTATCACAGCCAGCATCTCCAAGCCAAAGAGCAGTGTTCAAATACCTACCGAGACAATGATACAGGGATTGGAGAGGCAAAACTAGACATCAGTGATGCATTTAACTTCAGTGCCTTAAAGGCACAGGCATCAGTATGGGTATAGGTTGGTAGGGGGGATCACTAGCCACAAAGGATGTATTTAACTTTAGTGCCTTAATGACACAGACGTCAACATGGAGATTTGGGTGGGGGAAACACTAGCCACCAGAGATACACTTAACTTCAGTGTCTTAATGGCACAGACAACATGGAGATCTGGAAAGGTGGGGGGGACACTAGACACCAGGGACTACTCAACAGTAAAGTGCCATAGCAGCACTGACTTCAGGATTGGGACTGAGGGGAAGAATTAGACACCAGGAATTACACTAAAGACTTATACTAAAATAGCATGTAACACAGTACTGGAATAGAAGGTGGGAAGGAACACTGACTGCCAGAGACCACTCAACAGTTAGTGCCAAAACAGCAATGACTTCAGGGCAGGTGCGCAGGTGGGGGTGGGGAACTATGAGAGTGCAGACAGGTTAGGGACAAATGCAGATGCTATGGTCTGTGTGTGTGTGTGTGTGTGTGTGTGTGTGTGTGTGTGTGTGTGTGTGTGTGTGTGTGTGTGTTTTGTGTACTTGTTTTTATGGGAAAATGATGATAGGAAAGGCAATGCGTGCACAAACAGCACTGTACTACTCTGATATGCAGATTTGTAATGATCTGAATGTCACAGTAATAACTGAGATGCAGAGACATGCAAATTAGCCAACAATCATGTCTAACCTCATTGCAGCTAACATGTCTTTCAATCACAGGATACTGCAACATGGGAGATGGGCCATTTAATAATGCTGAGTCTAGTTTCAAATTAAATTCATGCAAACTGTTGTGGAAAAGCAAGTGCTTGTTATTGGAGATTCATTGTTAAGGGGATCATAGCTTTCAACCTTCTGTTTCCAAAATGAGGAACACTAGCCCTCATAATGTGGAACAAATGGGAAAAATGTGGAACACACACTAACAGCTTACTAGCAACTTCAACTAGGAAGGTCATAGGATGGTCAATATATGCTGGTTTTTACTTATAAGAAATATCTTTAAATTAATTAATATAATTAATTTCTATTTACTATGGATATCAGTTAAAAAATTCCTAACACTGAATGTGTGGCTGTTTCAATGTGGAACTTCAAGGAACATGAACTTTTTAAGACCCCAAATGAGGTACTTTCCTCGTAATGAGGTACTCTCGAGAGTATGGCTGGGGGTGTATAATTTATTCCTTAGAAGAATGAATGACATTTGTCAAGGATTAAAAAATAGTTTAATAGTTCTAAGAATTATGATAAAGTTATTACCATGACAGGAAATTATATAAGACAGATAATATATGAATGTTTTGAAAAAAAGTAGTGAAAGATATTATTTCCTTGAGCAAGGAGAATTGTTTTCCATCACATTTATATACATTTTGACAGCCCTAACTATGGGAATCAATACACTGAAGCATGCTAGCAAAATGTCTAGTTCAATGAGAAGAATTTGTTTTTTAGAAGGAAGTAGCTGCTATTTGCCTTTGGAAACACATTTTGCAAACATTATTTATACTATTTATTTTAAGACAGATTTGAGGCATATGAATCATAGAGGCAATAAAAATAAAGTCTGTGACTTTCAAAACTGAAATAATTAATCATTTTTAGAGGTCAAGAAAACAGAGAATTTATGAAAATGTTGAACATTTTATTTTTGTAATGACAGACATTATAACAACAGCTGCTTAGACTTTGTTGAGAAGGCAGTTTATGGGAATTATGATATTGTAATAGTGGTGCAAATATGGTTAATAAAAATAAGTTTGCAGGGTTACTATGGACAAATATTGTAGAAAAGGTAGAAGAATGTTGGTGTTTGTTAATAATAACTATTGTGTTACGAATGCTCAAACTGATTATGTAAATGCAATACAGTATTGACATAGTTGCATGTGATAAAGGGTTAAAGTTATAGGTTTTCATAAGCCAACAAGTCAGGGTGCTGAAATCATTTTGTGATTAACTTAAAACTGCTTTAAAAAGAGTGTTGAAGCTGTTGCTGGAGACCTCATTAGTCTGGATATCAACTGGGACAATCTGAAGACAAATAATATGAAGAAGAAGTTAATAAGAGACCTTTCGGACTTCAAAACTGGTCAGGTGTTCTCGTGGCCACATGACAAAACAGCAGTTGTTGGGCCAGTTAAGAACAATACATACTTTAAAGCCCCCAATAAGGTTGCACTTAATATATCTAGTAATCATTCCCCTGTTACTCAACAGGAGACCATTATTAGTACCACCTTAGTACAGAGTAATAATGATTTTCTACCATCTACTAACAGTAGTGATGTTATTACTATTGTACACAGGGAAGAAGATGTGATACCTAAAGCAGGGTCCTCTCATATACAGGTTGACTATCAGGTTTTTTTGACCCTACCCCTACCATTAAAAATTTCAACAAAACTGGACAGATCCAGGAGCAGAACCAGGAAGAGACAGAACTCATCCAAAGAACCAACCCTCTGTGTGAAGAGATATTGGGTACAGAACCCACCATATTAGTTTGCAACCGATCTAAGCAACCTTTAACAGATGAACAAATTAGAGTTTTACAAAAGGGATTAACTTTTGTTCCAACCACTTCTAGCAATATTTGTGACTGTGTTAGAGATGAAATTATTTTGTTGCAAAATTATGTTAAAGCATATGTTTCCAAAATAGTGAACCTAATATGTCTCTGGTTAAGAAACCAAGTAGTTTTGTACCAATGTTGAGCCCTCTGTTAGAGGTGTTTATGAGAACATGTGAGTCAGATGTTTATAATATTTATAATGACAATAAGAAATTTAAGACGTTTTTCAATTTATCTAAATCTGAATATCGGGCATTAGATTTGTTGAGTTTTAATGATAATATAATCATATGTCCAGCTGATAAAAGAGGGGTGGTGGTCATTTTAGACTGCCAGTTATATTTCAGTAAAATGACTGAAATGCTATCTGATCATGACACTTATGAAAAAATAGACAAGATGAGAATATGTGCCATAATTAATAGGGTGCACAATGACCTATTTGAAAGTGTTTCATGTTTATGTATTACAAGAGATCTTTATGAATATCTGTTAGTGAAGAATCCCGTTATACCAATTATAAAAGGTGTCCCTAAGATTCATAAACTGACCTTAAACTCTCTACATGTTACAACAAAATAGCTAGGTTTGCAGCTAGTGCTAAATCACGATCTCAACACTGGCATTCCCTACATAAAGTACACTGGTTAGAATTCCCTAACCTACTTCACTACCACCATCTCATTTTAGCCATCAAATACTGAAACATCCTGACAAAGCCCTGCCCTAACAGACCTACTAAACTTCCATAGTAATAAAAGGGAACTTTGATCTAGGAACAAAGTGCTAGTAGAAGTCATTCCATGTAAACATAGCTCAGGTGAATCTCTATTCCTTTATGAAGATGCAAAAATATGGACTACAGTACCCCCACACCTCAGAAATCAAAACCACTTTACCACATTCTAAAAACTCCTCAAATCACAACTCTATGAAAACCATTTATGTAACTGCAATGACCCTCCCTGAACCCACCTCTACTACACTATTACTATCTATAGACACACCTATTAAATAGGTTTCCACAGCCTTATACTCTACCTTATGCAGATTTAACTCAATGAAATTACCTTTCATAGTTTTCTTCTTTTTTCCTCTTCTATGAAGTTGATTGTATATATAATGTACTTAGGCTCACCTACATATCTTGCAACATTTTTTTTCTTCTAAATAACATGCTATGTAACCTTGTGGAGTTTTTCTCCCCAGAACTCTGCTGAAAAAGGATACCTGATGTCCAGTCAAACAATCCTGGTAAACAAATGTTAAATAAATACATAAATAAAATAAATAAGTCACCTATAGACCCCCTCTGAGACCTATAGTCTCAGGTAGAGGATGGTTAACAGAACCCATGTCTATATACATTGAGAAGAACTTAAAATCAGGTTTGAGTAAATCTATGAATATACTGAAGGATTCACAAACTTTTTCTGACTTCCTTATTTGACTATATTAAGGAGCAACCTTTACCATCACAATATTTATTTGTAACGTTAGACATTTGTTCTCTATTCACTGTCATACCAAATGATGTTGGCATTCAATATGTTAAAGTTTATCTACAGCTACATTCAACTTGCTCATCAAAATTTATTGACAATGTATGTTTGTTATTAGAACATATTTTAAAGAACAATGTGTTTAAGTTTAACAATCAGTATTTTCTTCAAAGACAAGGAGTAGCCATGGAGACATCATGTGCCAATTTATATGCCAGCATTGAAGACACCTATGTTTTGCATAACAATACAGTCTCTCCACTAATCTATTATTATAAATGATTTGTGGATGATATAGTTATGATATGGAAAAGGAATAGAGCCACGTTACAAGAATTTCTAAAATATATTGAAACAACTACAAGTTTTTTTTTAAATTTACCATGCATATGTCAAACAACAAAATAAATGTTTTAGATATTCATTTATATTATCTTGAAGGGAAAATTCACACTAAGATCCACAAGAAAAGATGTTGGACAAACAGTCCGCTTGATAGATCCAGCATGCACCCTAATCATGTGTTTGAAAATATAGCCAAAGCTCAACTTTTACGGACCTCTCACCTAACAAGTGAAGATAGTATATTAGAAAGTTCTGTTAGTACTTTGACCAGTAATTTATGAAAGAGGGGGTATTCTCAGAATTTGTTGGAAATACACTTCTGTTGTATTCGAGGAAAGAAAAGGAAAAGCTAGACCCCTCTTTTTGGATAGAATATTACTAGAATTAAAAAAAGAATAATAAAAACGATGTAAATAGGTTATTGTTGGCATATAGATCTGATAATAGGAGTATAATGAACATCATTAGAAAGAACTGGCATATTTTATTAGCCAATGAACAACTACATAAACTATTGGCAGACCAGCCCAATGTAGCTTATAAGAATTGTAAGTCTTTAAAACCCAGGCTGTGTTATCGCAATTTGTCTAAACAGCAGCCTGTGGTTTCTAAAAGAAAGGGTACTTACAGCTGCAGACATTGTAATATATGTCCTTATATAGTCAATGATGGTATCTTTATACATACTGATACCCATAAGAGATATGAAATGTCATTCTAGGTGACTGTTCAACACAGAATTTAATATATTTAGCTATATGTGAAAAATGTTTGCACTTCTATGTAGGAAACACAAACAGGACACTAAGACAGAGAGTAAGAGAACACATATGTAAAATTAGAAACAAGATGTGACAATAGCAACTGCTAAACATATAGTAGAAACTGATCCCATGCATTCATTTAAATTTATGATCTTGCAACATATTTATACCAATACTAGACTTGGCAATATCACAAATAAAACAGAGCAAGAGGAACAAAGATAGATTATTAGACTTCAGACAGACAGATTACATGGTCTCAATAAGAGTGTCTGCATAAAACATTTTTGATAGACAGACCGTTGTCTCATTAAAGGTTATTATTATAGAACTCATTCTCATGATTAATATTGCTATGGTTCATATTTGTATAAGGAAAATATTTGAGATACACATAATGGGTATTATTTAAGTAGTCACAACATGAAATGCTTTAGTATTCAATATGTATGCTTTGCTGTTATAATAGCATATAGTTTTTTATGTGATATTATTATCATTAACAAATTATTTTAGTGTTTTATTTAAGTAGTTAATGGAGGTTATTGTTTAGGTTAATTGATTTATATTTATTGATTTTACATCAACATTCCAATGTTATTCAGGTGAATGTATTGCATTTTATCTTCACCACATGAGCATGCTATTATCTGTATAAGGGTTTTACAACGTAACTTAGCTGGTAGTTCTGTTAATGTTTATATAGAGTTATGTTATTTTAAACCTGTAGAATTCATTTGAATATAATTAAGCTTTGTGTTCAGATACCTTGTTTGTTTTTTCTGCAGGAAGAACTAATAAGACAAAAGTTGCCCTTGTTTTATTCATATTTTAGTAATTCGAGAGGTCAGTAACCGACATTGTACACTATACTCTAAGACAGCAAGGCAGAGTAAAATATAGGCATAACAGTAACAGGCTAAATTTAAAAACACAATCTAATGACCTACATAGAAGTGTTCAAGAATCCTTCAATTCACATAAGACTCCCTACATCTAGGTCATACTTCAGATGTTATTACACATCCTCATTTTTTTCCGATCTCTCCAAAATATATTTAGTTATTAAATGCAATATTTTAGGTAACACATTTACCTCTTATACAAACATGACCCTTAACCCAGAATTATTAAATCCAAAAGATGTTAGAAATCAAGTTCTCTTCTTGTTAAAACAATTTTGCAAAAATTTGCAAACAATAAATATGAAACATGATATCCACTGGGTACATTGAAAGCAAATACATGATGGAGTCTAATAAATAAAGCTTTTATAAGAAATTGCATAAACAAAAGAAAAACTCTTAAATCCAAATGTTTAAGTCTTGAATATAAATTGTCACAGAGCTATATTGTAAACGTTGTGTCCCAAAATTAAGCCCCTTCAACAAGAATGAACCTTCTTATATATGTCACAGTTATATAGGTTCATAGGTGTTTACTAGGCTAATGACCACAAGGGCGTTTTAAGCCTAGTCATGCATTCCAAATCTCTGAAAGGTTCTGATACCCTTGATTAGTGTAAGCAGGGGCCAGGGAGATAAACCATTTACAGGTTACCTGTGTCCATTAGAGACATAGGTGCCAAACTAGGGATGAATTTCCATTTTCCCATCCAGTTATCCAAGTTGCACTTGAATTGAGTTAGGGAGGAACTCACACTCTGCTTCACATGGATGGGGAGCCTGTTCCATAGGTGTGGTAGTCTCTAGGATACAAACCTATCTCTCCAGCAGGTCCTATCCATATCACAAGCAAGGCTTAAGTTTTTAGAATGGGTAATTCTGGTGCTGTTTGTTTTGTCGAGATGCAGGAGGTCCATCAGAGTGGGGTCTGACAAATGCCCTGTATGGCAAGGCATGGATCTCCCCTCAAAATCTTGTAGGAGACAGAATGGGCCTTGAGGCAGCCTGCATAGGACATTTTACTTACTCCGTGTATTCTTTTAGTGAGGAACATCTGTGGATATTCCAATTGTCGGATATGCCTGATTAGGTACATACCAAAGGGGCATTGTACTCAATGATACGCCTGATGAATGCTGAATACAGTGAAACAATGACTTCCTTGGATTTAGCTGCCATACCTTTGTTTATAAGTTGCGCAACATAGAATGATTTCCTCACCACAATACCTTCCAAGTTATTGCCTTCTTTCTTGTAATTATAGAAAGCTCCTGAAATTAATTTTAAAAATAAAAACTTCTAATGAGACAATACTACATTTCTTCCAAGCTATTTAATCATATCTTTATAATAATTAATAAAAGTGATTTGGTTATGACAAAATTGACAAATAATTGGATAATTTAAAGTTTACAATACTTAGTTCTGAATTCCTGTTTTCAACTAATTAACCTCTGGACATTTCTGAAACTGTGAAAACTATTGACCACCTCAGAATAGGAACATTTCCAGGTACGGATGGTTAAACCTCAGAGTTTTATACATATTTTTCAAAAATTCTTGCAAACTATTTATAGCAACATTATCCTCAATAGTTTTTCGGATAATTACTTAACAGGTAAAAATCTATTTTCATTCCAAAATCAAACCAGGATCCATTTGTCCTTGCCATTTATAGACTTATTTAATGTATTAATTATGACAAAGACATTTTGCTGCCCTAATTGCAAAGAATATAGTCAGTTATTTTCCCCTTTTTCAATCTGGCTTTCCAAAAACTAGGCAATATTGGGATCAAACTTTAATGTTTGAAACTTTACAGACTTAACAATACTAGTAATTAAATTAATACTATTTGTCAAATTTTGGAGATGGTACTTGAAAATTATTTCATCTATTTTGAAAGCAAGTTCTTTCACCTGGAATTATGTGCTGCAATGGAGGCTTCTTGTGCTCAAGTGTTTGACAATTTATGCTTATAATACTGCGAGAGACATTATATATTTAATTCTGGGTTTGTTTCATTCTGGAAGTTTTATAAGAGGTTTTTGGATGACATTTATATTTGTTGGTTGAGTATAGTTAATGAGCTTGAAAACATAGTAATTACCTTCATTTCACTTTTATGCAATGACTCCAAGACAAAGTTAAGTTAACTTGAAACTGAAATTATTAAAGAGGCTGATAACTAGTTTTGTTTATCGAATTTTTAAGAAACCTAGATATTATAATTCACTCTTTTTTGCAATAGTTGTTATTCAGTGTCCCAGAACTAAAGTTTTGCTTAAGGAACATATGATATGGATGGAAAAGATGGTCTATGATAGCACTGGGTTCAATAATGAAATTGAGAAATTGAATGGTATGCTATCTACCAGGAGTTCTCTGAGGAAGATATTTGTGGATATCTAGGAGGAGCTCACTAAATATATATATATATATATATATATATATATATATATATATATATATATATATATTCTTTTGATATATATATATATATATATATATATATATATATATATATATAGATATATATAGGCTCCCTATTGCACTGTCACAGACGGAGGTTGTCAAATGTGTCTTTGTCAAACTGAAAAGTGCGAAAAAGCAAAATAGCAAAGCGGCTTTTCAGTGAATTCTTTCCCTGGGAAAGAATTTGCTTGCCTATTTTCACTACTTTGCCATTTTCGACACTGTAGTGTGATCTGGTATATTTAAGTAGGGGGGGGTGTGGTGGCAAAGCCCCCCACATTATGTAATGTTTTACATTTTTTTTTTCGGAACAGCGATTTTTTTATCCCTTGGAAAAAAAGTTGCTGTTCTGAGGTTTCGAAGTTGTAAGCTTTCACTTACATGGGGTCGATTATATGTTGTTTGCTTTTCTGAGCATGCAATATCATAACATATATATGTATATACACATATATATATATATATATATATATATATGTAGATATATATATATATATATATATATATAAATATATATATATATATATATATATATATATATATATATAGAATAAAGAAGACAAATGCTGTAAACACAAAAAAGGAGCTAGTGAAGCCACTAGCAATAGTCCAAAACACACTGGTACTTAACGTATAAGCAGTTCATTAGAACAGATGTTTTCGTCACTTCTCTCGAGCAACTTCTTCAGAAAGTAAGAACAGTTACACAAATGTAGTCGTATTTAAAAAATCCGCCTCTGAACAGCATGATTATATAACCAATCAGCTTGATTAAGATACAAGCATAAGTAAAATTTAAAGCACCACAGGTTGAATTGTCAGTGTGCACTAACACAAAACAAAAAACCTATGTAATAAAAATAAAATGATGAAAATATACAATGAACTAAGAATTTCATCTGTAACAAAGTTACTATAAACTCTTCATTAAAGTAAACTGATCTTTATAAGGTTATATTAAAAGTGTAAATGTATATACAAAGTGTTTATATATAACAGTGTGTAAAGGTTACTAAACCAAGATGCATTTAAACCAATACAGCCACATACTTATATCATTTGAAACTGGTTTCACTGTCTCAAATAACTCTTTAGTTTAAGTAAACAGGCTATATTACAATTGTCATTAAGACCTGAGTAGGAAAATGCATTGAGTGACAGCTGCCATTCTAATTCACCACATTCTAATATCAATGAAGTCGGTCCCCCTCTGATATCATGAGCATCTTGATCAATTGCTAGAAATTGAAAGGAGTGACCTACTTTAGTATTAATGTGTTTCACTAAGGCATTGTCACTTTTATTCTTTGAAACCATGTACATATGTTCGTAAATTCTGTCCTTAAATTTACGATCTGTTTTTCCCACATAAAATGCAGGACAGTTTTTGCAGACAGCTAGATAAATGATGCTTTTAGAATTACAGTCAAATTTATGTGTTATCTGGTATTTTCTACCTGCTATTTCGAATGCGTTACCTGTTTTAACATGTTTACACATTTTACAGGCACCACAATGGAAAGTGCCTCTTATTCTATTATTGACTCTTGGTTCCTTAGATTCAAGAAGACTCTTTAAATTGGCTCCCCTCCTGTAAATAATTGTCGGATAAGAGCCAATTCTCTCTATCAACATGTTGTCCTTGTACAATAAGTACCAGTTCTTATTGAGAATAAATCTAACTTGGTCACTGTCATTACTAAATGTAGTAATGAAACTAGATTTATATGAATAATGAGTGACACCCTGATTTTCTACACTTACATTACTGTTACAGTAAGTTGCTCTGTCCAATAAATTTGTAAACTGAATGTCATTAGGAGTGTCTACTATATCAGTATCTAACCCACTGTTGAAGTTCTTGTCATGTAATATAGGGTTAAAAATACCTAACTTACGTTTATTTTTCACTTCTACCACTATTTCATGGACCAAGTAGTTAAGGTAACCTCTATTTACAAACACATTAACTAAGAGCTCACATTCAGTTAAAAAGTCAGCTCATGATATCAGAGGGGGACCGACTTCATTGATATTAGAATGTCGTGAATTAGAATGGCAGCTGTCACTCAATGCATTTTCCTACCCAGGTCTTAATGACAATTGTAATATAGCCTGTTTACTTAAACTAAGGAGTTATTTGAGACAGTGAAACCAGTTTCAAATGATATCTTAATCAAGCTGATTGGTTATACAATCATGCTGCTCAGAGGCGGATTTTTTAAATACGACTACATTTGTGTAACTGTTCTTACTTTCTGAAGAAGTTGCTCGAGAGGAGTGACGAAAACATTGTCTGTTTTAATAAACTGCTTATACGTTAAGTACCAGCGTGTTTTGGACTATTGCTAGTGGCTTCACTAGCTCCTTTTTTGTGTTTACAGCGTTTGTCTTATATAATATTTCTTGGCCAGAGTTGTCAATTTAGATTTAACAGCTATCCTAAGAATATTGATCAATGTTTTTAAAAGTCCTAGGTATGACTGTGTATTGGCAGTGAGATTATTAAGGAAGTGTTTGCTAAAAACTGGACCATATTGGCTCAGAGAGGGATGAAATAGCTAAGTGCATTAATGATAAACAAGTTGTTGTCCACAAGAGAAGTCAAAACTTTAAAAAATCCCTTTGAAAATAAAATAAACAAACAGGATAATATGATGGTTGTTGGTTCATTTAAATGTGGGAGCTGTTCTCAGTGCCCCTTGATTAACAGTGGCAATTGAATTAATGTGGTGGGACAGAGGAATATTGTACGTCAAGGTCACTTTAATTGTCTTTCACAGTGAGTTATTTATATTGCTATGTGTCAAACGTGTATGTTTTTTGCTGAAAATATGGAAAGGATTCTTAAGGAAAGGGTCTACAAACACCAATATGATTTTAGGAAACACAGTCCCAATAATTTCCTGTTTAAATATGTTGAGTTTTACCCAGATCACAGGTTTTATTTACAATTCTTGAAAATGTCCTCAAAACCCCTGGGTGGGGGCATGTGGGAACAGTGACTTGAAGGTAGAGAACTAGTATGGCAAATCCCTACATTGTCCTTCTGATTCATTTGCTGTTCAATTTTTCTTGATTTCCCTGGCCCTGATCTGGCTCATTTGTATCCCAGTGTACCATCTTGAAGCACCTTCATCCATCTTGTGGTTCTTCTGCTACTCTGCCCTTACTCCACACTACAGATTGACTCTCTCTGTCTTCTTTTATGTTACTTGTGCTGGAAGTCCTGCTGGTCCATGACTTTAAATTCTGGTCTTTAATTGCCTCTCCTTCTTCTTTCTCCTTAGTCTAAATTTCCTTTTGCTTAGGTAACATAAGATATTCTGTTTTCTATAACATTCTGTGCTTTCCTCGGTGCCTCGTACCCACTGTACCAGTCTCCCTACTCTTTTCACCAGATTATCACCCTGAGTTCTATCCTCTTACTCTTCTGTCTTAGTCCTTTCCCTGTTGTTGTTGAAGTTCTTGACCTGTCCTTCTAGGTCTATGGAATTTGTTTCAGGCTTTTACTTTGTGGTGCAGTTTCGACTTAACATTTCCCTTCCTATCATTGGCTTATTTCATTTACTGCGGTTCTTCCTCCCCCAACTCCATGTCCCTTTCTAGTAGTTTATCCATACAGTAAACTGTCAGTTAACCAGAACTCAAGTAACCAGAACTCTCAAGCAACCCCAAAAAAATTGAAGAAATACAGTACAGTATGAACAATTCAGTTTTGCATGTGTTGCACTTTCTGACCCCCCCCCCTCCCACAGAAACATACCTTACTTTTTTAAAGTTTTAAAATTTTAAAAAGGAAGATAAAAATACATTCCCTCTCTCCCAAACCTGGGGACAAGTCAAATTAAACAAATCAAATTGCTAAAATGAAAACACTCACTCCATACTCACTCAGTCAGTTTGCATCAGATTGCACATTCTCTCTGCGATCTCTCACGCACACACACAGAGTCTTTTCAGCTTTCATGCATGCATTCACTGACTCTTTCTCTCTCCGATCTCACACACACACTCTCTTCAGCTTTCATACATCTCTCTTATCTCTCTCACACAGTTGTTTCTGTTTTCATACATGCATTCACTCTCTCTGTCTCTCTGTTCAATACATTCAATTCCAATGTACTCAGCGTGCCACTGAAAACTGTTCTGCATGCCACACTTTCTAGTGGAAATATAAGTTTAAAATATTATTCCAAACAGGCTTTTAATTACTATATTTCAATATTAAAATCAAATCAATACAGTGTTTATGGTATGGTATAATATAGGGCACAGTATTTGTCAGGATATTTTTTAATAGTAACTCTCAAGCAACCAGAAACTACACTTATCCGGCATCTACCAATCCCCATTGGTGCCGGTTAACTCCTTTCTTGTCTTTAACTAACTTTGAACCATTGCTGTTTGGTTGGTCAGCTAGTCTTTAAGGCAATTGACATTTCTTCCCTTTTTTCATGTTTCCAGTTGCTCACCTAGTCTTTAAGACAATTGACATTTCTTCCCTACTTTCATGTTTCCAGTTGCTCACCTAGTCTTTAAGACAATTGACATTTCTTCCCTTTTTCATGTTTCCAGTTGCTCACCTAGTCTTTAAGACACATGACATTTCTTCCCTACTTTCATGTTTCCAGTTGCTCACCTAGTCTTTAAGACACATGACATTTCTTCCCTTCTTTCATGTTTCCAGTTGCTCACCTAGTCTTTAAGACACATGACATTTCTTCCCTACTTTCATGTTTCCAGTTGCTCACCTAGTCTTTAAGACACATGACATTTCTTCCCTACTTTCATGTTTCCAGTTGCTCACCTAGTCTTTAAGACACATGACATTTCTTCCCTACTTTCATGTTTCCAGTTGCTCACCTAGTCTTTAAGACACATTACATTTCTTCCCTACTTTCATGTTTCCAGTTGCTCACCTAGTCTTTAAGACACATGACATTTCTTCCCTTCTTTCATGTTTCCAGTTGCTCACCTAGTCTTTAAGACACATGACATTTCTTCCCTTTTTTCATGTTTCCAGTTGCTCACCTAGTCTTTAAGACACATGACATTTCTTCCCTACTTTCATGTTTCCAGTTGCTCACCTAGTCTTTAAGACACATGACATTTCTTCCCTACTTTCATGTTTCCAGTTGCTCACCTAGTCTTTAAGACACATGACATTTCTTCCCTTCTTTCATGTTTCCAGTTGCTCACCTAGTCTTTAAGACACATGACATTTCTTCCCTACTTTCATGTTTCCAGTTGCTCACCTAGTCTTTAAGACACATGACATTTCTTCCCTACTTTCATGTTTCCAGTTGCTCACCTAGTCTTTAAGACACATGACATTTCTTCCCTACTTTCATGTTTCCAGTTGCTCACCTAGTCTTTAAGACACATTACATTTCTTCCCTACTTTCATGTTTCCAGTTGCTCACCTAGTCTTTAAGACACATGGCATTTCTTCCCTTCTTTCATGTTTCCAGTTGCTCACCTAGTCTTTAAGACACATGACATTTCTTCCCTACTTTCATGTTTCCAGTTGCTCACCTAGTCTTTAAGACACATGACATTTCTTCCCTACTTTCATGTTTCCAGTTGCTCACCTAGTCTTTAAGACACATGACATTTCTTCCCTACTTTCATGTTTCCAGTTGCTCACCTAGTCTTTAAGACACATGACATTTCTTCCCTTCTTTCATGTTTCCAGTTGCTCACCTAGTCTTTAAGACACATGACATTTCTTCCCTACTTTCATGTTTCCAGTTGCTCACCTAGTCTTTAAGACACATGACATTTCTTCCCTACTTTCATGTTTCCAGTTGCTCACCTAGTCTTTAAGACACATGACATTTCTTCCTTTCTTTCATATTTCCAGCTACTTTGTGCCTCTTATGCTGCCATTTTCATTTACTTTTGGTTGCAGCTAATAATGTCTTGTATTTCATGCCTCTGCCTGCACCACTATGTCCTTTCTGTTACTTAAATGTTAACTGTTAGCACAGTATCTTAGGGTTATTGCAACTCTGTTCTGCAAATGGTCTACTTAATTCAGCTATGACTGCCTTCCATCTCTCAATCTCTCCCTCTTCCTTTTTTTCACAAGCTGTAACTCCTGTCCTATCACGATGCCCTGAACATGCTTGGAATCTTAGCTTCATGTCTTTAAACATGTCATCTTGTTTTTCCTCTATTCTTGCCTTCACAATCTTCACTTGTAAACTTTTCATAAGGTTGTTCTGTACTGTTAATGCACACTGTTTAGATACTGTGTTTGAGGAGACATTTAACCCCTCCCCCTGTGCAGGACTTCTTGGGTGGCTGTTTTGCTCAGTCACTTTTCATATCTTGTCCTTCCCAGTCCCATTCATTGTTAGCTCCACAACAGTTTAAGTATTGCAATTCACGGCACAGAGAAAGGAGATAAAAAACAGTTGTCAGAGATGAAACAAAGCAAGAAGAAACAAAAAGTTTCTGGAATTTAGTGTCCATTAAACCCTGGCACCAAAAGCAACCCCTGCCCAAACCCTGACAAAACCCCCTGCTGAATCAGCTTCCCTCTTAAATTCCTATTTTATTGATACTATATCCAAACTTGCTTCCACCTTTCCTCAAACTATTCAAAACAGCAACCCTATAACAACACACCACTCACCAGAAAACCCTTCTCCCCAGACTTTCTCTTTCTCTCCTATTCCCACTTCCACTATTACTAAACACCTGCTAAAAGTTGCACCTGGTAGCACTGCCCCAGACAGTTTACCCTCAGAATACATACAGATGTCAGCCAAATCCATCAGCTACCCTCATAAACAGATCTATCCAAGAATCCTATGTACAATTCATTTGGAAGAAAGCCTACATCATGCCCTTACACAAAAGTGGCAATAATTCAGAAATCTCATATTTCTGCCCCATAGCCATACAATGCCCCTATTTCTAAAATAATGGAAAAATGTATTCAAATTCAACTTATGAATTATCTATTCCAAAACCAACTACTTTCCTCTACTTAGCATGGCTTTTGTCCTGGCCACAGCACTATAACTGCTCTCTTATCCTTCCTAGACACTGTTAACCACAATTGCAATGATGGTAAACTTGTCTCTGCACTTTTCCTTGATCTCTCTAAGGCTTTCGACACCATCTCCCATTCTGTCCTTCTTTCTAAGCTCTCACACCTAGGCTTGTCCACTCCTATCCTTAACTGGTTTACCAGTTACCTTACGAACAGACAACAATCCACCAAATGGTTACACTCCTTCTCACCTTTTCTCACTACTTCCACCGGAGTTCTCCAAGGGTCCATTTTAGGACCCCTTCTGTTCAGTATTTTCATTAACAACTTTCACTCTGCTCTCACTCACAGATCTGTAGTTCAGTATGCAGATGACTCAACTATTATCTGCTCTGGTACCTCTGAAACCGAACTTCTGACCACCACCCAGAACACTTTCTCTATTACCGAAACCTGGATGACAAATAACCACCTTGCCCTTAACCCAAATAAAACCAAACTCCTGCTCTTTGTGCCCCAAAAAACTACCACTGTTAATAAATCAGAATTCATTATTTACTCCTCTAACAAGACTGCCTTAGAGGAAGTTTCCCATACCAAGTTACTTGGTGTTACCATAGATGACACCTTAATCTTTGACCAACACATCCACAACATCAAAAAAAGTACCAAAAACTTGGTACCCTCTACCAACATAAACACTTTTTAAACAAGCCTACTAGAAAAACACTTGCCCTAACTTTTCCCCTACCTTTTCTCCTCTGTGGTGTCCCCATTCTAACAAACATCCGATCCTCATTAGAAACTAAAATGGATAGCTGCTATAACAAAATCGCTAAGTTTGTGACTAGTGCAAAATATTCTTCCCATCACTGCCACTCATTACAATCCCTGAACTGGCTACAACTTCCACAATACCTCACATACATACAGCCATCTACAGCACACAAACTTATCTATAAATCTTTCAAATGCTCAGCCCTTGCCTTACTTCTGACTCTTTATCAAACAAACTGACCTCTAAGATGTGAAAATCAATATCTTATCCAAGTAAAGAGACCAAAACTCTCTGCAGGCCAATACCTCTTCTCTTTCACTGTAGTTAAACTCTAGAATGCCTTTCCACCTCCTCTCTGGACCATTAATAGTGCCCCCTCATTCAAAAAATGACTTCACCAATATCTCTCTTCTCAATGGCTCTGCCCATGCACCTGACTCAACTCTCTGATACCCATACTCTTCATCACTCTTCCTAATTAAATGTTAACCCTTGAATAGCACAGTGTACCGCCTCTTGCTTCACACAATATAAGAACAATTTGTGTAGTTATCCCCTTCTCGCTTATGAATATTCTATAGTTAATCACATAGTCCATTATGTACAACAAAACTTTGCATGCGTATATTATTTGCCTTCTGTTAAACTGTATATACTGAATACTTTGCTATGTGTCTAAGTCTACTTTCATAACTTACAGCCGTATAATTGTGCAATGTTACTTCTGATTCTCATGTTGTTACTCCTGTAAATTGTTGTGTGCTGTAATTAACTTTCTAAACAAATTCTATTATTTATTTATTTCATATTTGTTAACCAGGTTAGTCCAAATGAGTTTGCAAACAAACCAATTTTCAGTGGAGACCTGAGGGGAAAAGCCCCAGCAAACATAAGTAAAGATAAAGTGACAATATACAAATATTAAATAAGGGTTCCTATTAGAACTCCGAATGCCTGAAATGTCGAATGTCATACACCATATGATCGACATTTCAAGAGTTCAAAAGTTAAACATAATGGTGTCGTTTGGTGCAAAATGGGAGTATTTCCCTTTTCTGCACTGAAGTGTGATCTCGGAGTTGGTATATTTAAGTAGGGGGGATGTGGGGGGTGCAGGGGTGCTTGTCCCCCTGCCTGCACCGTTAAGGTAAGTTTTTTTTTTTAAATTATATATTCTAACTTTTAAACTTCGATCATATGTTATCGAACATATGGGGTTCGAAGTTTAGAAAGTTTGAATATATAATATAGACCCCAAAACAATAATCACAATACAAAATAATTGTCAAAAAGTAAAGGTTATTAACTATTTGCATTGCACTGATAGTAAGCAACCCATTTTTTAATGGAGGCTCAAGGGGAAAGATCCCCAACAAACATAAGCAAAGATAAACATACAGGACAAAAACTATTAAAAATAACAATGCGAATACGAAATTAATCATAAAGAGAAAAACAAAAGAAAAAAATGTGAATATTAAGGGTTGCACTGATAGCAGTGGTCTAAATTTGCTACATATAAGAGTAAAAACAAATGGATAATCATTGTTCAAAAGAAGAAAAATGTAGACATTAATAGGAAGTGGGGAGAAAAGATAAATAGTGTGGAGAATGGGAGGGGGAGAGAAAGGAGGGGGCTATAGTAGGGCTATAGTGGTAGAGCTGAGGGTTTAAGAGGTTAGTTTAAGCAGAAGTTATTAACAGAGAAAAAAAGTTAGGAGATGCAACAGGTTATACAGTAGGTCAGACTAAGACTATGTGTGGTCAAGTCAATGGCATAATTTCAAGTTTAGTAGGTGGGATTTACGCTCCTTTTTAAAACAGGGAAAGGAAAGGTTAGATCTAATATGGAGAGGGAGTTTGTTCCAATTTAGTGAGACAGAGTGTTTGTAAAGTAGTTTTCCTATATTCCTTTTAGGTTTATAAACTGAGAGAAGATGCTGATCAGCACTCCGGAGATACCAGGGAGGGGAGAGTAACATGGGAGGTGAGAGCAGGGCAGGCAGAGGGTTTGTTGGGTATGGAAAAGGTAGTGTGGAGTTGTGACTGAAGGAGAAGGTGTGGAAATTCCAGCCACTGAAGTTTGTTTAGTGAGAGGCAGTGATGCGACGAGAGTGGTTGGTTTAGAATAAATCTGGCAATTTTGTTGTGTTTGTTCCAGTTTCTGCATTGAGGTAGTTTGGATATTAGTATGGAGATGTATATTGTTTTGAAGTAAGGATATGTATATTAGTTTGGAGATTTTCTCCCTGGACCTCCACTGAAAATGGGCTCACACCAGCCTAGTGGACTTTCCTGGTTAACAAAAGCAAACAATAAATAACAAAAGCAAATAAATAAATAAAATCACTCCTGTACTGTGAATGTTCAAACTACTCATTGTCTGTGAGTTGTAAGCCCAGCGATGCCTTAATTCTCATATATGTTTGTGTTTCTCAGCTAAAACAAGTCACTCCTGTGCTATGATTAGTTGCACTGTACATGAACTACAAGCTATGAAACAGATAATGCACCTTAACTAGGGCTCTTAAAAACATAGGTGGCTAACTTTACAGCACCCATGTCAATGGAAAATAGGTGCATGACTGCTGAATCATACACCAATGCACTGTATGAACATGTACATAAATGCATGGAACTAACCATACCCAACAGAACCAAGAGGATCTCCTTCAAAAACAGGAAGCAAATCTGGTGGTCCCCTGCTATTAATAAACTCTACAACAGAAGGAAGAAACTGTTGCAGAAAAATGTTAAGTCACAAGACTGAAAAAGCTCCCTTATTAGCCTCAACAAAAAGTTGAGATCCCTCATCTAAACCTCTAAAGCCAGCTATGAATGCAGAATTGCAGCAGACACTAAAAACAACCATAAAGCCTTCTATAGTTATATAGATTCGTAGGTTCATAGGTTGGTACTAGGCTATCAGCCCTAGGGCCTATATAAACCTAGTCATAACAATCCCCTGGCTATTTCTTCCCACACTATTTACTTCCCTGGACCCTTGTCTAACAGGGCGACTGACATGATTCCCGGGATGAATATCAAAAATCTCCATGGCAATACCCAGGTTTGCTCTGAGTTACTGCACAATGGTAGCTCCTATACTGAGCCAATAGATATTGCCAACATACTGGCTGACAGATTCTGTGCCAACTTTACACCTCTCCCCCCTAAAGGACCAATCACAATACTGGAGGAATGCCAGGCACCCAACATTACTGCAGCACAGGTTAAAGCTGCATTGTCCAAGGCCACAAATACAGCTTCCATGGACCCCAACAATATCCCTGGATGTGTTCTACATGAACTACAAAGTGAACTGGCACCACATCTGTATGCCCTGTTCAATCATAGCTTCACATCTGGCTTTGTCCCTACCAAATGGTGCACTGCTGCAGTCATCCCTCTCCATAAAGGGGGAAGGACTACAGATCCTGGGAATTATCGCCCCAGTAGCCTGATGAGTCTGATATGTAAGGCTATGGAATGCATTATTATGGACCTAATTAACAATGATATAGGGAATCTGCAAACTCTAGATCCCACATAATTTGGTTTTGTGAAAGGTAGATCATGCCTGCTCAACCTGGTTGACTTCTTTGACTCAGTCACCAGAGCTGTGGATGAGGGCAAGGCAGTTCATACAGCCTACCTCGATCTGGCCAAGGCCCTTGATACCTTTCCCCACTCAGGAATAGGTTCATAAGTTCATAGGTTTATACTAGGCTATCTGCCCTAAGGCATTTATCCATTAGTTTGTTGTGCCTCTGTCCAGCAGTGACACAGAGATGATTCCCGATCTCCCATCCACCTCTTGAACAGAGCCAGCGAGGTGCTCTGCCTCACATGGACCGAGTCTCTGAGTGACAAATCTATCCCTCCAGCATGTCTTATTTATATCCGTGCTAAGGTTTAAGTCACTTGCTCTAGTGGATCTGGTAGATTTGGATTTTTGAGGTGGAGCATGTCCAGACATGGCCTTGTATGTCAGGCAGGTCACCTCTGAGCAGACGGTACGCGATTGAATAGAGCTGGAGTTTCTTCAGTCTGGCAGCATATGACAGATTTTGGAATCCCTTTATCCTTTTGGTGAGGAACGCAGGTGTCGGGTGAGATACATCCCGATGGGGCATTGTACTCGATCATTGGCCTGATAAGTGAAGAGTACAGAGGAACAATGACCTCACTTGATCTGGATGTGAATCCTTCATGATCAGGTGGGCAATGTAGAAGGTCTTTCTAACCACTTTAGCAATGTGCCACTGTCCACCTGGGGCCCCCGGGCCCCGATAACCCCTTCTGTGCTTTGTGGGTTGCCCCCCATATGGTAGCTTGGGGGTACCCTGTTTTTTCCCGAAGGGTGACGCCATGGCTCTGGCACCAGCTATCAGTTTCGTGAGACCCCTCTGAAGGATATCTATGTCCGATGTACTTTCCACTATGGCCCAATTTGCAGTCATCTGCAAACTTTGTCAGCCATAGTCCTCCTATGTTTGCCTGTACAGTCTGACATGGTGCCAGCAACTCTGACCCTGTGGGTTCTGTCCATCTTGTGACATATGGGTTTACATTTTTGTGTCGAAAGCTTTGCAAGGTCAAGGTAGGCTGTATCATACTCCACTCCTTGGGCACGTATCCTGTGGTAAGGCTAGATTAAACAGCTGCCTTATGTGCGGTTTAGTTCCTCATTGAGTTCGTGTAGCACACAGCCGGGGACACCATCCGTCCCATTGATGCTGTGTTTTTAGCTTTAGAGAGAGCAGCTACTGCGCATTTGAGATGTCTGGGAGGCTACACTCCGCTGATAGTTTGGGGGAGGGGGTTTGCACTGCACCTGTCTGCTCTGCCAGTATGTTGTATGTCTGTGTCTTCAGTGATTTTTGTCAGGTTTCTAACATAGCTGAAGAAGGCCTTATGATTGTCTCTCTTTGGATTTTGCTCTATCATGTAACAGCTTTCTCCTCTTATTGTAAAGTTTGTTTATGGCTGGGGTCCACCAGACTGGACGCTTGCCTTTGGTGAAAGAGTCTTGGTTTTATAAGGGATGCCTGATCCATGCAGTCCTGGAGGTGTTCAGAGAAAAGGCATTTAAGGGGCTTCGCTTGGCTGGTTTTTGTTTTCACTGGGGCTTGGGCTTGAATACAGTTCTTCACTGTGGTCTTTTTTTGGGGTGGGGGCGGGATTCCAGTGAGATTAGTTTTTAGTTTATGATCTCCAATGAGGAATGAAGACTTGTCACCCAATATAATGGTGTTTCGATGCTTCGCGGCGTTGCCACCAACCTGGAGGTGGTATGGGTGATTGAATATGGATACACCTCCTTTGTGCAAATTATTGATAAACTCACCAAACTAGTCATCAACCCATGTATATCACTAGGTGTATTGCAAATTTGCTCACAGATAGAACCTACAGTGTGAAAGTAGCAGACTCGAAGTCAGATTGCCGGCCAGTCATAAGTGGAGTCCCACAGGGATCAGTTCTGGGTCCTCTCCTGTTTGGCAAATACTTCTCAGAAGTCCAGGCCAACACGCAGGGAATCTGGCTGACCAAGTTTGCAGATGACTGCAAGCTGGGAGCCATTATTAACTCCCCTAGTGATGTAGACATCCTACAGAAAGGCCTCACTGAGACCAATGACTGGTGTTGAAACCATGGCCTTAAGGTTAATGTCAAAAAATATGTTGTCATCCCCTTTGGGAAAAACTCAGTTCCCACTAATTACCACATTGATGGGAGTCCACTGAACACTGAAGGTGTTATAAGAGATCTGGGACACAGGTTGACAGCAACTTCTCCTTTGACCACCACATTGCCACAGTGGTCAGAAGGTCTTTCTATGTGGCACATCTCATTACCAAGAGTTTTGCATTCAGGAAGAAAGAGGTCATCATGTCTCTCTACTCTTTCCTCATTAGGCCAGTCATCGAGTATAATGCCCCATTTGGCATGTACCTCACTAGACACATGCAACAGCTAGAAAGGCCACAAAAGTACCTCACAAAGAGGATCCTAGGCCTTAAACACATGTTGTACATGGACAGACTCAAAAAACTCCCGCTATTCTGTCTCATATCGTCTACTAAGAGGTGATCTCTGCTTGACTTACAAAGTCATGTCTGACCCAGCTCTGTTAGAAATGTTACATCTAAAGAAATCCCAATCCCTCCACACCGCATGCTCCAGAGAACTCCACCTCATTACCACAATCAACAGAAAATACTGGAGGGACAGGTTCATAACCCAGAGACTGCCCATGCTCTGGAAAAGACTTCCCATACATGTCAGGCAGAGCACCTCACTGGCTCTCATCAAGAGAAATCTTGATGAGTGGATGGGAAATAGAAAGTTCACCCTGGGGATAACTCTATTGGCTCTACTTGATAGAGACACTGGGAACTAATGTCGGGTGGCACAATGCCAGGGCACTTCTATGGGCTAGGCTTGTAAAGGCTCCAGGGCCATTAGCCTATTACATACCTATGAACCTATGAACACTCATTGTCTTGTCTATTCCAGCTAAATCATGTAATTATTGGGTCTGTATCTTTACGTGGAGAGCTGGCTGCTTGAGTCAGACTGTGATATTTCAGTGTGTAGTATTGTTCTTGCCTCTTTACTAAAAAATGTTTTTTTATCTTGTTAATTTTTCCCATTTATGCACTGTTGCTTTCAGGGAAATTAAGAGCCCGTTCCACTCTTCCTGATGTTGTTTTTGTTGAGCTGTGGTGTCTTTATTTCTAAACTCACTGCTAAGAAATGCATAATTGTACTCTGGTAAATCAACCAAACCAGTTATTTACCATGTTGATAATACACCCAAGAGTTGACCCAGGGGTTAGGAACCTGGGTATGCATGTAGACAGTAGACCTATAATAGAGTACAATGCACTCTTTGGTGTGCCCCTGCCCAGGCACTGGCAGCAACTAGGGTGACTTTCAGAGGTTCCTTACAAAAAGAATACAAGGCGTAATAACATTGCCATATGCATAACACCTGAATGTCCTTTCCCTCTACTCAGTCTACTATTGACCACTGAGGGGTGATCTATGCCTGGCTAACCCCACACATGAATTTCCTGCATATTCACAAGCCCAGCAGTACCAGAAATCAAGGTCTAGGGACCTGGATTTTGTATGTGACTTAAACAGAACATGTTGGGGAGACAGATATTTATCACAGAGACTGTGCCTCCTATGGAACAGGAAAGGAAAGGAAAGGCAAGGAAAGGAAAGGAAAGATAAGGAAAGGGAAGGGATGGAAAGAAAAGGAAGGAAAGGAAAGATAAGGAAAGGGAAGGGATGGAAAGAAAAGGGAAGGAAAGGAAAGGAAAGGCAAGGAAAGGAAAGGAAAGGAAGGGAAGGGAAAGGAAGTATTTGTGAGTACAGTCAGTTGAGAGAAATGGCAAAGTAAGATAAATGTTATTCCTACTTTTACACTACATTTGGCATGGATCAACCAGATGTGTTGGACAAAAGTGCTGACTTGGTCTTTCGTGTGTACAGCTCAGATGGAACGAAGGGTATAGTGAGAAAAATGTTATTACTGCTTTTATAGTAATTGTATCATTGATCAACCAGATAATCTGGACAATATTTCTGCCTTTGTCATTCATGTGTACAGTTTAGGTGAGAGGAAGGGCTCGGTGCCATAAATGTTAATAATACTTTTACACCAGCTCTGGCATTGGTCAAACAGATATTTAGGACAAGATTATTTGCTTTGTCATTTGTGCGTACCGTTCACATGTTTACTAGTTTTACAATTCACATGGTATTGATCAACCAGATATTTTGAACAATACTTCTGGCTTTGTCATTCATGTGTACAGTTTCAATGAGAGGAAGAGTTCAGTGAGATAAATGCTATTACTACTTTTACACTAATTCTGGCATGGATCAACCAGATATTTTGGACAATACTTCTGACGTTGTCAATGGTATGTACAGTTTAGGTGAGAGGAAGGGCTTACTACCATTTTTTGCATTGATCAATCAGATGTGTAGAGCAATATTTCTGACTTTCTTATTTGTGTGTACAGTTTGGTTCAGAGGAAGGGCTCAGTGATATGAATATTATTACTGCTTTTACACCAATTGTCGCATTAATCCACCAGATATTTAGAGAAATTGTTCTGACTTTGCCACTTCTGTGTACAGTGTAGGTTAGAGGGGATGTGTCAGTTAAAGAAATGGTATTCCTGCTTTTATAATATCCCTGGCAGTGGTCAACCAGATATTTTGGACAGTACTGCTGGCTTTGTCATTTATGTGTACAGTTTAGGTGAGAGGTGATATAAATGTTAATACTACTTTTACTGAATTTATTAGGCCTTTTCCTGACAGCTGTTAATGAAGCACCTGCACAAAGGAATGTAATGAATGTCTGCTCAACAGGTTATGTGCAGTAATTATTACCTTTACTGAACATGCTGAACTTTGCAGTAGGGACATTTCAGTCATTATTGCATTATTAATTTGCAGCATGCAGTTACAGTCATTATCACCTGTCAGGTAAAATCTTCAGCAGTTGCCACTGTTATTCACATTACTAAAAGTCATTATCACATTGATGAATGCACATGCCAGACTTTGGTTTGTGTCAATGTGGAGTCATGCAGAAGACCCCCAATTTTTTATTGTAAGATATACAGAAGGATATCCAGTGTGGTTATATGTTTCATATTTTTGTGAATTACTGCAACTGAACATTGAACCATATAATAATTTTGTGTATCACACTTCTACTATATAGTGTTCTACTGTGCTGCTTTCCAACTGCCTCTGTGCAGGAAAGTATCACTGTATTGTTTTATGTTGTTGTGTTTTTCAGCTGTAAGATAACCCATCTTAACAAAGATGCCATTTGTTCAGGAAAAATTAAGCAAAATTTACTTGTTGGGAGGGGAAATAGATCTGATGGTAGTACCAGTGGTTCAGACATGGATGTGGATCTTCTGCCATGATATAATGCAAGTCAGGGAGAAGACGAAGACTAAGAGATAGACGATGAGATTCCACTTGCATGTCTCCATGAGAAGGCTGTTGCCAATGCTAAGGATGATGCCCCTGTCAAAGCCATTCCAGAAAGACCACTGCAACATACCACAGCAAACCTGAGAAGTGATGGTAAAACTGACCACAATAGTGAGGATGAGGTAACACTTGCACTCCTAAGGAAGGGTGGCACACACAGCACTGGTCTTTAAGTGCATTCTGATTTTGACACAGAGGATGAATTGCCTCTATCTGTGTTCATGAATGGGCACAGTATCACTGACAGACCTATGAAGTCCTCCACAATCAAGGCCAGTTCAAGTGCTGACAAGGATGAGGATGTGCCTCTTGCTGTATAGAGCAGCTCATAGTATGTGGATGTAGATGGAGAAAATCCACTGGATCTAAGTGAAAGTAACTCCTTGCCAAGCAGGGATATAATGGTGGTGCAGCAGGGTATGTCTGTCAGTACTTCATTCACAAGTGCATGCAATATAGTTGGTGCTGCCAATGGTCACAGAGCACCATCTATGAACTGTGCAGGACAATTTTTCAAAGTGTGCCAGGCTACCTACTAAGGTACATCAAGCATGCCTACCAAGTAAGAGCATCATGTGAAAAAAACACTCCACTGCAGTACACATTGATGACTTTGTTAGTCCTGTAGGTTCTGTAACCAAACTGGACTCAGATAGCACAGAGATGGACTTCATAAATTTGTTTCCAGAAGAGCTGTACTCCCTTATTGTCAATGAAACTAATTGCTATGCTGCACAGAGGCAGACCTCAACAGGCAGTGGAGTCCTGTATGTCCTAGAGACATACACACATTTTTTGGTATTAGAATATACATGTCTACTGTACATGTTCTAGAATGCAGACAGTGCTGAGAAACACACCATGTATATAGTCGCTTCCCAGTAGCTTAGTGCATGATCTGAGAGTGGTTTGAATAAATTCAGCAGTATTTCCACTGCAACAATAACTGCTTGAGCCTACAACAGTGCTTTGTGGGTCATGATAAGCAACCCCATGTACAGCCAATACTAGATGCTGTACGTCATGCATGCAGGACACAGGATAACATGCATTGTGAGGTGGCAGTAGAAGAAGTCATGGTTGGCTTCTGTTGACATTTGATATTTAGACAGTTTATGCCTGACATGTCAGAGAACTATCATTAAGGAATAGTTGCTGGCAGACTCTCACAATGGGTATGTACATGAAATTCAGGTGTACACTGGAAAGGTAGAGCAGATTACTGAGGTTGGGCTGGTACACTGAGTTATGGTTGGCTTAACTAGAGGATTGTTGGGAAGAAGCATCTGATTTGATACCTTCTTTAGCTCTGTCCCCCTGGCACAGCAATTATTTCAAGATGGACTTACTGCTGTGAAAACCATGTGCAGGAATAGGTCAAGATGGCCTCTAATATTCAACAGACAAGCCATTGTTAAAGTGCCTCAAGGGCACTACTAGCAGTTGCAGAGTGGCTGACTGCTGGCTACTGAATGGAAGGATAGTAACCCAGTATTTCTCTTATCAACTAATAGTAACTCAGCTTTGTCAATCTACAGTATACACAGGAGAAAGCATGATGGAACAAAGGCATTGGGTCATGTCCACCAGTTGTAAACATGTACAACAGTTACATGAATGGGGTGGACGAAGCCAATCAGCTCAGGACACAGTACCCAACTGCAAGGAAAGACCACAAATGGTAGCTGTACATGTTCTGGTTCTTATGGGATGTGGCCATAGTAAAAACTCTCATTTTGTTCTGTGAAAATAACAGCCACTGGCAAGTGTCACAAACTGGATGCATTATTTCTGCAACACAGTTACATTTTAGAGGGAACCTAGGTCTGCACCTCTTTGCAGGTTACAAGAAGAGGAAGAGATATACTGAGATTACTATCTCAGAGCTGATTTGAGACTGGGTTACGCTTTCCAGTGAAATGGCAGAAGTCAAGATACAAAAAACTGTGTCAGCAAGGGTAAATATACTGAACCATCATGGGGATGCTTGACCTGCAAGATCAACTTGTGTGTTAAAGGCTTTGGTGAGTACCAAGGCCATAGAGGTCTGGCAGATTGCTGACAGTAGAAAATGTGCAGTACAGAAATAAACTTATGCAGTCATACCTAAACACCACGCATCTTAGGATCATTCTGGATGACAATAGGGTACTTGGAGGCTCTTCAGCTCACTCCCACTGTACTGCTTTCCTGGATATGCATAATATAATCAGGCCACAAAAGGACACATGGAAACAAGAAAAAGCAGAGTTAAGGCTTTTTCGATTCACATCTACCCTCTACATAGATCTCCTGTCATTCCATCATCAGGAAAAGTATTTGGTTAGGAAAGACACATTAGGTCAGTTTTCTCCAGTGATTACTCATTTCCACTCCTGAAAGGACAGATGGAAATAGAAAGGGGTGGACCTCATGATTTGGCAACTCAGGTGTAATGCATTGGAGCCCCCTGGGCTAAATGAGTCTGTCTCGATCAGCAGCGTTCTGAAACTGAAGGCTGATTATGTTTTTTCTTAGATTTGTGTTTAAGTACTTTTTTTTATTTATAAGTTTCTTCTTATCATACTGGTTTGTTGTTCTTCTCCCTCTCTCTCCAATGTACATAGCTTTCCATCCTACTATACTGTACTGAGACTTTCAGAGATTTCCTGCCCGGATAATAAGGACCCCTTTCAAATAAAACCAGCCAACTCAACCGGAAGCTTGTCGCCCCACTTCAGAGTCCTAATACCGAAGGGAGCAAGGAAGTATGTGTTTAACAAACCTAGGCATATGACTGATATTATTAAAACACCTTATATCTGTATTTAATAAGCTACCTAGCCAGGATGCTCGGCAGCCATGCCGCTCTCTACCCTTAGCAAACAAACCTTTCTCCTCTTTTTGTAGACTCCAGTAGCTGTTAACCAGAGCCTTCCCTACTTTAATTTTCACTATCTCTTATCAGTTGCTTCTGCTGCAATATACTTTTCTCCCAGCAGGTAGCAACCTTCACTAGGTGCGTTTCTTAACCATTCTACTCTGTCTCTCTCCTACCCTAACTTAATATGTATCTGTGCTGTATTAGATTGCTTGTACATTTCTCTTTCCATCCACCTCATTCCTCACTAGTGCACTCAGGGATTCCCCCCTCTACTATCACTTAGACTGGATTTCTACCTACATTTATCTACCTGGTAGTACCCTCATAGGCATTAGCAATTCACAGATTGTTCTCTCTGAACTTCCAGACTACTGTTTCAGCCCCCTCACCCCCCAACACACACACTTGAGTCCTGCCCTATGTTTCCTCACATCTTGGGCTCCCCACACCATACACATTACTTTTTTGACCTTTATTAACAGTAATATATTCCACATTGTTGCTCCTAGACAGTATACTGCCTCTACACCAGCTATAATAACTTTTGTACACCTCTGAGGTCTGTGAGAAAAGTAAAAGAAACAACGACCACACTGTCCTCAATACAAACACAAGCTATAATGCCCTCATATGCACACCTCTAAGGTTTGACTGTGATGAAAATTAAAGAAGTAATAACCACACAATCTCCACCTGCCCCATAACCTACAGCAGCACACCTGAGCAGGGCTGGGTTTAGAATGGGTGTGGTTGAGAGCAAGCAGAGGCCATTATCAGCTTTATCCTAACAGGGTCATATCACAGCCCTTTTCAGGTTAAAGAGCATAGTCAGAAAATTAGTACATTTTTTTCTCCAACCAGCAACAGCTTTTATGGGGCCCCCACACAGTCAAGGATGATTAAGGGAGCCCTCTGTATCCATTTATAGAATCTGGGGAGATGGGGAGCACTGGACTTCTAGAATATCTAATTGTGTGAATGTTTTATGATATGTATTATGACATACTTCTGAAATATAATTACTTGTTAGCTGCATTTTTTACTGACACCCAAAAGAATAATGCATATGTCCTGGCATTATCTGGTGTGTGCACAGATACAAATCAGTGATATTTTTTGACACACACAAGAATAAGCCATAATAATACCACTTTTGTACTTATTTCAGCAAATAGCAATACATTGAGATGCACTGGTACTGCCACACCAGATCAGTGGCCGCTGTTTAGCAATCATCAAACAGCAGCAGGGGAAACTAACTTTTGGTTTACCTCATCGAAGAGTAAAGCATACCTGTCACTATTCTGATTTCATAGATTTTGGTCATAATTTTGCTCTCTCCATCGTAAAAAGTTTGACTTGCTAATAAATTATTCAGGATTACAGACTGTCAATAAATCCAGACCAGACAGAGTTTTTTTTACTTTTTATTGACCAAAAAATGCATGTTGATGCAAAAGGTGTTATTCTATTAACTTTGAAAGTGAATTAGAGTAATATTTAAGACATGTTTCTGATTTTGAGCCTTTATTCAGCTATCATTTATGGCACTGGCTGAATTCTTCAGCAAAGAAGTCGAGAGTTATATTATCTGGTGTTCTGCCAGTATTTATAAAACTACCAGAAAGAGAACACCATCTCTGAAAACTGGCGGCATTAGCTCTTCTTAAAATGCAAGGTTTGCACTGAGATCTGTCACTCTGGGCTGTTGATCTCTCCCGTGCTTACTGTGCTGCTCATGTTCATTACTAGCTTTTACTTATTAGGGTCATATCAAAGCCCTGCTCAGGTTAAATAGCATAGTCAGGAAATTAACACATTTGTTTTCCTCCTTTTTCCAAAATCAGCAACAGCGTTTGTGGGGCCTCCACATAGTCAAGGATGTTTAAGGGCCACCTGCAGCCAAAGGTATTGCAGGTACCTAAAGATGGCTATGTTAGTTTTAATGGAGAGAACATCCACCAGCAGGGTTTAACTAAGCTAGGGGCTAGCTTTGAATTCTAAAGGAGATATAAATAACTGTTATTACCCAGCTGGTTTATTAAGTATACACAATTTCTGTATTGACTTTTGTTGGTTTGACAGACATGTTACAAAATATCAATATAAGATAATTTATTGTGGTTGGCCCCCAGCAACCGCAGGGTTCACTGGTGCCTAAAGCTGGCTATGCTCAGAGAACAGAGCAGGTTGTAAGGACTTCAGGTAATTCACTTCTTAGTTTCCATGGTGATGATAGAGCCAGCACTTCGCTGGCCAATGAGGAAAGACTGAATGAAACGTTTTCTGTACGTTCTTGGTTGGAGCAGAGAGAATTCTTATTTAGTGCGGCAGTGAGTAAAGTAAACCATGGCAGCTTCGATAAGCAGATTGGAGCAGCTAAGGACCAAACTTCCAATTACGTAAATTACAGCTTGAAAATTCTTACTTAGAGGAGTGTTATAAGAGACAGCAAGTGCCAAAAGGACTCCGAAACCAGAAATACCTGACAGGACTTATACAAGGATCAGAATTACATTGTGAGTTGCTCAAACCTTTTAACAAACAAGGATGTGAATTCCTTAGTGTTTTAATCAAACATAATGAAAAGAAAATAGTTGAACTTAAAAAGAACATTGAGACTCTTGATAACAATATCAGAAATGATTTATTGTTTCAGTTTAAAAGTTCTGAGTACACCAAAGTGTTTAGAGACATAGAAAACCAACTGGTGATGTTAAAAGATAGAAAAATGAAAAAGCTACTCAGAGATAAATTGAACTATGAGTCTGGGAAGACATACCCACACCCACTATGAGGGCAGAACAGGAATAACAGCTATGTCAACCAAGTTAATAATTATGATGTCAGCAATGAGGTTGTGGATGAAAATGATGTGGAACCTAACAGCCCTTTAGAAGTGTAGCCTATGAGAAGGTCTGAGAGACTGATGAATCAGAGGCAGAGACAACAGCAGGGCTGGCAGGGGAACAACAATGGGAATTATTCCCAGACACCATACTAAGTGAGGGAAGTACCCCTGAGGAGTGGCAGGGGAGGGGGAGGGAGAGAGGCAGGTACAGGTGGTGAATAACATATCTAGATGTAAGCTAGTTAAGAATAAAATAAGGGTCTTTAAAATATTCATTTACAGTACTGCCCAAGTAAAACCAGAATGGGCAGACTTATTTGATAAATTAACATTTGTCTGCTCTAGACAGGCTAGCATTGACGAATCCCTAGCACAACTTAAATTATTTGTGAGAAAGTTGAATTTGGGTCTGTATTTCCATCAAGGTCCACAGGAACGTCTTAACTTAAATGTGAATACAGTATTTAAGTGACCCAGTACTTTCAATCCACCCCTGCATCCTTTGATCAACATATTTGAGAGAATGTGTGAAAATGATATCAGGAAAAAAGTAGGGGAGAAAAATGGGGTCTATATTCACCATAATTTAACACAGGAAGAAAGGACTTTATTAAAAGACATCAGTGGCATGCATCAGGTCAGGGTAATGAAATCTGACAAAGGTGGGGGCCTAGTGGTTATGGATATGAATGAATATATTGACAGAATGTTATCTATACTGTAAACAGATACCTATGAAGAAGTTTTGGTTAATAAAATTAATATTTCATATCGTAGGACTGACCTTGCACTAGAAGATTTAATGTTTAACAGCCAGATTAGAGTGAGTGACCTTGGATTTCTGAAGGTACCCTACCCTAGGACCCCCACCGTTTTTGGCATACCTAAGACTCATAAGAGTTTAGAAGACCCCCACTTAGGATTATTGTGGATGCAAAGGCCTCAAAAACCCTGTTTATAGCTAAATATATAGATGTGTACATTAAAAATCTCTTGAGTGAAATAAATGTATTTTCAGGGACTTTTGGGATATTTTATCAAAAGTTTCAAATGACTCATATTCTGAAGAACTATTATTTGTCACTATTGATGTATGTGATCTTTATTCCATCATCCCATACTCTGAGGATTTGGATATGTTTTATGAGTTTTATGCAACCACCCTAGTGTAGACCATGGCAAAGCATTGACTATTACCACCTTAATGAACCAGGTCTTAGGAAACAACTTCATAATGTTTGAAAATCAGTTGTTTCGACAACTTAAAAGTGTGGCAATGGGTGCAGTTTGTGCGCCAACATTTGCCAATATTGTCCTTGCCCAATGGGAAAGTCAATATGACCTAAACTCTGAGGTAAGTAATTGTTGGACACTTTATGGACGATATTTAGATGATATCGTCATTTTTTGGAAAGGTGGCAAGGAAAAACTTATGAATTTTTTGTGCACTTGAACAGTAGTACATCGTTTTTTAAGTTTACCGTGGAAATAGATGAAGAAGATGTTCATTATCTGGATGTGACCATCTCAAAGCGTAGAGATGAAGGTAGGTTTCACTCTAACATATACAGAAACCCTATCTACTCTAATTCACTATTTCATTTTAAAAGCCACCACCCTATCTATCAAAAAAAAGTCTCTGGTCAAAGGCTAGATGGTGAGACTCGCTCGTATGGTGAGTAATGACTCTGCCTTTAGTGAACAATGTTTAATTTTGAAGGATATGTTGATCAACAGAGGGTATCTAGTTATATTCTTGGAGAATATCTTTTGGGAGGTTATCAGGAAAAGACAGGAAGGCATTTTTAAGCCATTACTTGGGACAAATGGTGATTTAGTCACCTTGAATGGTAAGAGAGAGACAGCTAATTTTCAAAGAGCCCTAATATTGTCATATAATATACATTTTGATAGCATTAGGGATATAATGCAACATAACTGGGACATTTTCAGGGCTGATAGTGAGTATGTGGAGAAAATGTGGAAGAACCCTGTAGTGGTGTATAAGAAAGATTTATGTTTTAAAAATATACTTGAAAGAGAAAAGAAAAAAAGTCACCCTGAGCGTATGTGTAAATGCGGACATTGAAATCAATATAGGTATGAAAAGGAAGGTGAAAAAATTTGTATACCCAGATAGGGAGTTGTCAAATTTTGTCAGAAGTTGAAGTGCCAGAGTGATAATGTCATGTTTCTTGCTGAGTGTCAACAGTGTTTGTCATTTTACATTGGTAAGACCAAATATAAATTTAAAAGTAGGATCTACCAGCACCAATATGACATAAACAAGAATGAAGAAAGAAATGCTCTTGCAAAACATGTGAGTAAAAATCTCACACATTCTTTTAAATACACCTGTATAAAAAAGTGTGCTTTGATCAAAGGGGGTGGTCCTCATGAATTGCTTCTAGAATACAAGGAGTTGATTTGGCAACTCGTGTGTAATGCATTGTAGCCCCCTGGGCTAAATGAGTCTGTCTCGCTCAGCAGCATTTTGAAACTGAAGGCTGAATATGTTTTTTCTTAGATTTGTGTTGTGCTTTTTTTAGCTATTACAGTGCTGCTGTTTGTTTATTTAGTATGCATGTGTTTTTATACACATTTTATTCAAGTGTTGTAATAAGCAAACTTTTGAACTATGTTAAAATATGCTTTTTTGGAAGGCTGCATTTTTAAATTTAGTATAGATGGGTGTGTCTGTAGTATCATGCGACTGTGCTGTACCTATTTAAACATTTCATTGTTGTATGTTGGTGTTCTGAGGATGTTGGAAACAGTTCTGACGAAAGTGTTAAACTTTTATTAGCATGGAGTTCTGCAGTACGTGATCTGCTCTGTTTTATTGTTTTTTATGACAATAGGGTACTTGTAGGCTCTTCAGCTCAGTCCCACTGTGCTGCTTTCCTGGATGTGCATGGTATAATCAGGCCACAAAAGGACACATGGAAACAGAAAAAGCAGAGTTAAGGCTTTTTTGATTCACATCTACCCTCTACATAGATCTCCTGTCATTCCCTCATCAGGAAAAGTATTTGGTTAGGAAAGACACGTTAGGTCAGTTTTCTCCAGTGATTACTCATTTCCACTCCTGAAAGGACACATGGAAATGGAAAAAGCAGAGGTAAAGCTTTTTAATTTCTTCTTTTCACATGTGCACTTTGCCTAGCTCTCCTGTCACTCTCCCTTCAGGGAAAGTATTTAGGTCAGAACAAGACATGCTAGATCAGGATCTGCCTGTTATTCCTCATTTCCATTTCTGAAAGGACACGTGGAAATGGATAAAAACATAGGTAAGCCAGATTTATGACACTGAAGAAAGTCATGAGACAATGCCAGAGTCAGCAGTCTGAGTGGGCAACCAGCATGGGTATGGGACACTTCAGATGCCCCTGGGTGCTACTGAAGCCCCATGCCTGTCCTGAGATCATTAGTGGAATGGCTGTCCTTACCCTGTTTTTTTTGTTTACATGTGCACTTTCTGTAGACCCTGTCACTATCCCTTCAGGAAGTATTTTGGCTAGGGTAAGAATGTTTCTGTTTACAGTGATCTGTGCCTGCTGCCATTCTGATAGACTGTGTCAGCTGATATTTTCCTCATTGTAGGTATGTACCTCTGCAACATTATTGCAAATAATGAAACTTATTAAAAGAATAATTCCACTGTCGATTGGAGTGAAGATTCTTACTGGCAAAAAAAAAAGGTAATGCATATTATACACATATATAAGCAGTAATCCAATAAATCTGCCAAACATCATCAGTAACTTATTTTCATTTCTTCCATGTACATGTGCTTCTACCTTATGACAGTGACATGGCTTAAAGAACAGAGGAGTGAAAGGTGACAGTGTGGGTGTGTGGCCATTCCTGCTTTCAGTGGGCTGTCAGCCATGCCTCCAGAAGTGACACATACTACAACTTGAGCTTCCCCATATCTAGCATGAAGGTACACTGGATTTTAAGAAGAGGTATGCATTGGAGTGGACTTCTGCAGTTGTTGGAAGAAAAGCATTACATCTACCCTGAGCCTGACATTCTTGTGTTGCACATTGGAGGGAACGATGTCATCACCCATCCACTTGGAGAGCTAAGGACTCAAATTAAGATAATTTTTGAAAGCATGCAGTTGTGATGGCCATGTTGTCATTTTATGTGGTTTAACATCATTTCTCGCCAACACTTAAGAAATGTAAACATCCAGTGGGCAGCGCACAAGGCCGGACTGTTGCAGAATGGGTTCATGCATGGCTTGATACACAGGATCAGTGAATCAACAATCAGCCATAACAGCATCACTGCAGAAGATACTCACCTTTTCAAAAGTGAAGGATTTCATCTAAACAAAGATGTTACTGACCTATTTCTGATTGATCTCCATAATGACGTGATGGCAGCAATGCAGGATATACTGGCCACATGCACCTAATGACAAAGGATGGAAAACAACCATGACCAAGTAGGACCACTGTGGTAAGGAAAACTCTATTAAATTCTATGACAGAATATATCAAAAACTGATATTACTGTTGGTGTTGGTTATGAAAATGATATTTTCATATTTTTGCCAATAATTCTGCTAGGGAGCATGTCAACATGCTTGGTAAGACCTCATTTTGAAGACAGTATTAGTACATACAACATGTTAAAAGAACTATTACTGTATGCTGTACACATGTACAGATATTACATTTTATTTATGACTTAAGTTATGAAAATTATGACATTTTTTCATGTTTGGTTAAATAACTGCTAGGGAACACGTCAACATGACATGTAAAGCCTTGTTTGTTTCTTGTTTTAAGATCGTTTCACTACTTACAACATGGTGAAACAACTAAAACTGTATGTTGTACACATTACATTTTATTTGTGACTTCAGGTATGAAATGTATGATATTCTTTTTGGTGAATAACTCTGCTAGGAAAGATGGCAAGATAATAAGTGAGTTATCATTTCAAAGCTGACACTAAGCCACACAACCTGTATTCCAATATATAGTCGCTATCTGTTACAGGCGATGAGATATTATGCTTTAATTGTCAGATTATGAGGAATATAATATTAATCATATTTCTGTCAGTATCTCAGTAAAGAGCATCACACAATACTGGTTAAGGTATCATTTTAAAGTTGACTGTCTCACAAATAAATTAATTACTAATTATATGGATCTACGTGGTATGTTCATCAAGATACTTTGAGTTGTTTTACCTTAAAGGTATAAAATATGCATAACATCTGCATTCCTTGGCAAATATTTAATAACAATGAACAGTTATCATGTTCTTTCCTTGCATTAGCACCTATTCCCCTCTTTTCTTCCCATAGATTGACAGTGTTTATGGGTGTGAGGCTGCCAGCACAGCTAGCCAGAATTTTATAAATAATTCTATGTCATTTGTGAATATTAATATGAACTGTATGCTTGTCTTACATATGTAAGAAAACTAAATGTTATGTGTATATTAAACTACTGGTGCAGAAGTATATGCTGAGCTGTATGTTCTGTACTGAGCTTCAAGAATGCAACCACAGTGTATCTTACTGGAAAAGAACAGAGTTAGCTTGCAATCTCTAAGAAAATAAGTTAATAGTTTTACAATGTCAATATCTCAGTTTCAAGGCAGCTAGGAGACAGAATGTCTACAGCTAGAAGTTCTACTGTCTGGAAACAGAAATAATTACAGATTTCAAATGTAAAAGTGTTATAACTGTTTTACAACTTCCAGTTCTAGGCAAACTTCTGAGAGATGAGTATTTTTGACCCAGAGGTGCTAAATTTTAAGTTTCTGTTTAGCCTGGGGACTGGGGGCATTTGGGGGGGTGGCCTAACAGTTAAGTTGTTTACCTTATAGGCACAAGGTGCAGGGTTTGATTCTCACATGGGGTAATTGGCTAGGCTTAAAATGGCCCACAAGGGCAGATAGCCTAGTAGACACCTATGAACCTATGAAAAGAGTGATGTCATCCAGCTGACCCAACAGTAATGTTTTGATATTAATTGGGAACTCTCTCAGAGATTTTGCATTTTGTATTTGTCTTTGGGCATAGAAACATCCTCTCATCAGCATTTCTGCCTTGCTAATAGTAATTACTAGATTACAGTAATCTCTCTTAGAGATAGGAATATAGTAAGATTAGTTTAGATGTTTTCTATATTTATGTGAGACTGTCCTGCAATGTTGTTTTAAAATATTTCCTGTGATTCTGAACTCTGTATTCACTGTGTTGTGTTATTGAGTATTGTCTTGTTCTTTTATTATTTCTTATTAAATATATTTAAACCTTTTAATTGTGGCTGGTTTGTTTAGAGATATTTAAGCTCTTAGAGTACTTGCATATGTAATTGGTGACACTGTACAGGCCACTCTAATAGCCTTAGTCTTGGTCACACTTACCATTTGGATAATAGTAACATTACACAGTAGAACTGGTCACCCTTTGGGAAGGGCCTTATAGTAGCTGATAAGTAGGGGTTGGTGGCAGTGATAACTACCTTATAGTCTGGGTAGAAGGGGGCATAGCTGATAAACCTGTGCCAGCCTACCCCAGGAGTGTCTATGTGTTTGTAAATAAATCAAATTTAAAAGTGTGTGTGTGTGTGTGTGTGTGTGTGTGTGTGTGTGTGTGTGTGTGTGTGTGTGTGTGTGTGTGTATGTGGTACTTGGGCAGGGACACAAAGCACTGGTTGGACAGAGAGGGTGCTGGAGGTTTTGGCTTGACCACTGAGCTGAGATCTTAACCCTATAGCTGTGCCAGTGGGGAGTCTTATTGGGGATCTGGGCAGAGAGGGAGAGACCAGCCCCAGACTGACTGTGATCTCTGTGTGCTCTTAAGGGAAATTGTACTTTAATGTGTATGCACTTGACATCCTCCCAATGTGCATGTCCCTCACTGGTGCTTATGGTGAGGATTGAGGCTCCTTGAATACTGGGCCAATGCAGGGCATCACAATGGGTTCTTGCTTGCTCTTTCTTTTCTGACATCATCCTTCCTTTAGAGGATTTACTTTTGTTGCACATCACTGGAGTCCTTCCCCTTTTGAGCTGGTAGAGCTTCAGTCCTTAATTGTCCTTTCTGACCCATCACTCTTTGGCTGCATTTTTGGCTGACATTCTCTTTTGGATCAGAAGCAGTGTTTATTAAACTTCTATTCTCAGCCTGTAGCCTTCATGTTGAATGTTTTAACAGCAATCCTTTTTTCGGGTAGCTATGCATCTTGTACAGGACATGCATGGGAAATATCCTTATTTTTGATTTCCTCCAGTTATGTCTACTTACTGTATTGTTCCATCCAAGTTTCTTGGGAATCCAGGAGGAACCAGAATGCAGTAGTTCATGCATTCCTTTAACTGATCATTGATATATCTTCTTGTATTATGATATTCTTTGTGTTTTCTCTTCTTCAACTGTTCTCACGAGTGTCTAAATTAATGCCCAACTTCCAAGACTGATAATTTTCCCTATGTGTTTTTTTTTATTAATCTGGACATGTTATCGGCTACCTGTTTTTCTAAATTTGCTTATGTGTTGTGCTCTCCAACCATTGTTTGTCTGGTGAAGACTGTATCCTATACTAGTCCTGATAGGGTTACAGACATTATGTCTATTTTTCCTTCCATATTTTTCTGTTTTGGCTGGCTGGGTTGTTCACCATTGTTGTTAGTTGACTGGCTTCCTTTATGTAGTGGAGAGTCAGGGTTACTTTTGCCTTTCCTTTGTTTTCTTCAGAGGCTTTTTCTGAGCTCCTGGCTCAGAAAGTTATCTTGGAAGAGGTCTGCCACTGTCATAGAGCTTTTGCATTATTAACAAGTGTTAAGGTAGCAGGAAATGCTATATAATGATGCAAAGAATGTTATTGTCTTCTAGATGCTGTTGTGAAGGAGCATACCTCTCAAATGTACAGATTTTCACAGAATGTCCAGATTTTGGCTTCATATTTTTGGTCCATTTTTCATAAAATTGTGGTTTTCTGGTAAATTAATGGTAAGTCATTAAAGATTAAAGTTTGAAAATGACAAACATTTGACTTACAAAAGTCATATCCTTCAGAAAATTCATGCTAATGCAAAGCCTGTTATTCTATCAACATTCACAATATTTAAAACTTTTCCCTAGTTTTGGGTCTTTGTCCCACTTTTATTTATGTCTTTGTCCAGATTTCTTGCTCTAAGTGGTTGAGAGGTATGTGAAAGTGTCTGCTACTCAGCTAACCATATAGATTTTTAAGTCAGGGCAGTGTCTTTTGGAGGACAGTTTTTGTTCGCAGTCATGCATACCACTTCTTATAAAGAATAGAAGAAGGAAATAAATGATGTTGAGTTCATTACTTTATTAAAACAAAATAACAAAACTCTAGTACTTGCTTCCCTAAAGGTAACAAACATCAAGCCTTATACTATAATTGTTTGTGGCAGCAAGATTCTGTAAATGAGGTAAACACTTTCATAATAAGGCTGAATGAGAATGCTCAAGGCATTCAATATGCACACAGTGCAATGACAAACAAAGGCTCCTTGGTTACCTTTTATAGGAGTGTATGCAGTCAGCAGTACTTCTATTGCTTAATTCTTAGAATTTGTTAGATCCTCCTTCAAAATACTGCTCCCAGCCTTCCTCTTTATAGACAAAAGACATTAGCTAAAAGAACTATTTCTCACAGAAACTTCACAAAGTGCTTTATAAAAATACATCTTTGAAATTTAAGAATCATCAGAAATAAAGAATCCTCACTTCATGTAGGCGTGCCTTTACCAGTTATTTTTTGGTGGCTGCCAGTCTAAAAAAAAGGTCAAGAATCTGATACTTTTATACCTGAAGGTGATTTAAAGAATCCACATCATCCTTCTGCTTAGACATAATAAATCATTAACACTGATTTCACTGAAAACAATTAATGCTTAAAATCTTATATACATAGCCGCCTTTCATGGACAACACCCCTGCAGTTTCTACAACCGGATAAGTTGTCACATCTTTGACACTGTTAGAGTGAAATGGTGCAGCTGTGAGTAAATCACCGTGTCTGATGACCTGAAGTCTTAACTGTCTTTTACATTGTCAGTGCTAGCAGAGAGCTGCAATTCAGCATCCAGCCAGCAGTAGTGCTGAAGCGCAGATGGGAAGGAGAAGAACTGCTTATCAGTTCCTTCAATGGTTGCAGGAGTTGCTTCACCTACTCACTTGTAAGGAAAGTTTGATGGCTTCCAGTACTTGACTTGAGTGGGCAATGAAGCATGCCAATATATGACTGAAATCTTTTGCAAACCTTTAGTGAATAAAATGTTGGCTGTGAATCTGTGAAGTGACAGTATACCTGAATTTCTTTAAATATAATTGAAAGATTTATTTATTTATTTATTGCAGTTGTTAACCAGGAAAGTCCACTGGACACATGTCTGTTTTCAGTGGAGGCCCGAGGAGAAAAGCTCAAGAAATAACAATGATACAAATGACTGTAAGAGATTATATATAAATGGCTATTATAAATACAAATATATAATTTATAAGATGACATTTAAAACATAATTGAGCAGATATATACAAAAAAGCAAACATGATATACATTTGACTAGTCTGGTTATGCAATAGACTTAGGATATGCTATAGCCCTATAGACAATAATCAAAGAGATGTTAACAGTTCTTTACAGAGTATAGTGGTGATTGAGGCTAGCCGGGATCTGTACAGGAGCAGAACCTATTAGAAGTAAAGTGAGTTATTAGTGTCTTTTTATTTATGACAATGGTGAGATAGATGAAGAATTTCATAGTTTGGATACATAATTAGAGAAAAGTGATTCCCCTTTTACTTTAGTTTAGTTTACTTCGAGAAATAATTTGTTGCTTGAGTGCAGAGTCCTGTTACTTGAGTATGGTTGGAGTAGGTATTGTAGGGATGGGGGTTTTTATGGGTAATGCAGAATTTTATGAGTGAGGGTAAGTTTGTTGTATTGCATGAGTTGAGGAAGTTCTAGCTAGTTCAGCTGTTTTAATGCCAGATAGTGGTGTGTTCTATATGGGGAATCAGTAGCGAACCTGGCGATGTTGTTATAGCAGGATTCAGGTTTTGTGAAATCAGTCTTTCTAAGATTGGTGAGGATTGAGGAGGTGTATAGTATGATAGAAAGGAGGTGGGTACGAGATAAGGTGACTTCTGATTGTTTGGTAAGATACTATCTGTTCCTGTAGAGGGTTCCCAGCTTCTTGTGGATTTTCTTGATAGTGTGGGCAATGTGTATGTAAAATCTAAGGTTATTGTCAATTTCAACACCGAGAAGTTTTGTGTGAGCTATAGGGGGAAATATAGTGTTGTTAATGGATGTGATATTGAAGGTGGGATCCAAGGAGGTGGATCTGGTTGGTTTGAAAAGAAGAAGAAGAAGTTTAGATTTGTTAGGATTTAAAAGAAGTTGGATGTTAGATAGGAATTTTTCAACTGCTAGAAAGGATTGCTGAGTAAGTAAACGCAATTTTTGTAAGGAAGAGGCTGAGCAGATTATAGTGGAATCATCTGCATATTGTATGACAGTATGACTTCTTAGTTTGATAAGAGAAAAAGTAAAAGAGAAAAAAAGAGTAAAGTTTAACAGGCAGATGATCATTGGACCTAAAAATTCCCTGGCGGTAGTTATTTTAACTTCATCTTTACTAGTATTGTGTTTACATTCATTGATTAGTACTAAGCTAACTGCGCTTGCAAGCCATTTTAAGCCTAGCCAATTGTCCCTTGTGAGACTTAAACCCTGCACCTTGTGTTTGTAAGGCAAACACCTTAACCATTAGGCCACCCTCTGAGCATTGATTTTAGAGGAAATAATGTGATGCTAGATTACTTTTAGGGACATTATATAACATCCTGTGAGTGTGAGAGCTCAGGAGGCAGCAGGATCTTTCTTGATCTGTGAACTATTCAGTTTATGGAACAGTGTTCCTCCATTACTGATGTGACAGTTCATTTATTACATGTTCACCTATTCCTTTTTCATTCTGGAATCTAATAGCAATTATTGTAGTTAATTAATCCAGCAATAAATTTCATATATTTCAAGATATAAGTAAATAAATATGTAATGTTAAAGTGAATCTGCCAGTGCAGGGAGAAAATCACAATTAAGAAAATTAAAACTAGAAGATAAAAAAATGAAGCCTTTGATAGGCATTTGAGAAAAAAATATCATAATAGTCTTTGGCATGAGTATGAAAATGGAATGTCTCCAAAAGGATTTTTCCAGAAGGGGCGAGTTTCTTTCAGTATGGAGGCAGTGTGAATTTATGACTGACCACAATCATGAACTAAAAACTAAATAAACATGATAATCATCCTTTCTGTACCATTTAGACTGTCCTGATTTTTCAGTGATCCTCAGATAGGCCCTAACACTGACTTCACATAGCAACAGGAGACATTACCAGAAAATGGTTGGCCATGCAGACAGTGCACAGGAGAAATTACTTGATTCTGCAGGACTTTAAAATAAGCTGGAGACCTGGACAGTACTAAAGAGTCCTGACAAATAGCTAGGAATTAAAACAATTAGTGTCAGTTTTCTTGAGATGGTAATAATCATCAACTCTAAAGGGATTCAGGAGGCTTGGCTGAAGCTGTCAAAATGTGAAGGATAAACTGCAATACTTCTACAGAAAGTACATAGCATCACAGGAGATTACTAGGTTATCGACCAGGAGATCATTTTCAGCCTAGCTGTTTCATCCCAATATAATACCACATAAATACTAGTCAGTACCCAAGACTGCATTTAGTGATGACTGCTCATGTCCAGGCCAGTTGTGAGCTCTATCCCCGGTAAGAATTTATGGTGCTCCATCCACTCGCCCAGTTTCCTCTTGAACAGTAGCATAGAGGTGCTTTGTTTCACATGAACTGGTAGCCTGTTTCAAAGATGCAGCAGTTGCTGGGAGATAAATGTATCCCTCTCCCATGTCTTATTTAAGTCACAGGCCATATTTAGGTCCCAGAAACAGGTAGCCTTAGTCCCGTTTGATTTAGTGATATGCAGCAAGTTCATTATGTCTGGGTCTTGGATTGCTCTGTAGGCCAGGCATAAGTATCCCCTAAGAAGTCTATACAATATGAAGTATAGTGACCAGGACTTTAGTTGGTCTGTGTAAGGCACATGCTGGAACCCCTTGATCTTCTTTGTTAGAAACCTCTGAGATCTCTCCAATTGCTGCATGTGCTTAGTATAGTACATGCCTAATGAGGTGTTATATGCAATTATGGGTTGGAAAAGTGCAGAGTATAGGGGGGTTGTAACTTCTTTTGCCCTTGAGGTGATACCTTTACTAATCCAGTGCGCTATGTAGAAAGCTGTCCTTACTACATTAGACACATGGTGGTCGAAGTTAAGGTTGCAGTCAACTTGTTATCCCAGGTCCCTTATCACTTCATGGGTACTTAGGGTATTGTTGTTGATTTGATAGTGTAAGGGGACATTGTTTGAGCCGAAGGAAATGATGATGCATTTCTTTGCATTCAGTTTGAGATCATGACAAATACACCAGTTGCTGGTATGCGTGAGACCCTCCTGGAGTATGCTGTCATCATTTGGGGATTCAATGATTGCACCTAGTTTGCAGTCATCTGCAAACCTGGTCTGTCACAACCCCTTAGTTTCGACCTGAACTTCTGAGAAGTAGATACCAAACAGTAGGGGGCCCAGCACTGATCCCTATGGCACCCCACTGGTAACAGGTCTGCTGGTTGATGTGGAGTCACCCACTTTGATAGTTTGTGCTTACTTTGTGCGCATTTGGCAGCCCATCTTACAATGAAGGGGTTTACTTTCAGTTTGCTAAGTTTATCGGTAATGCCTGAATGTGGGATTGTGTTGAAAGCCTTAGCCAGGTTGAGGTATGCTGTCTGTGCACAGATTTCCCCTCATCAAATGGCCTTGGTCATTTAACAGGCAAGATCTGCCCTTCATGGATAGTTTCGAGGTGACCTATGTCTTTATTTATTTATGAGGTCCATAATGATAAGTTCCATGGCCTTACAGAATAGGATGGTCAGGTGTATGAGTCTGTAATACCCTGGGTCTTTTGCTAGTCCATCGATTGTGGACAGGAATAACTGTTGCTGTTCTCCATTCTGCAGGAACAAAACCTGTGTTAGGCTATGACTGAAAGGAGTACTTAGTGGTGATGCTAGTTCATGTTTTAGCCTGTTTAGAAGACAGCCTGGGATGTTGTCTGGTCCCATAGAGACTGTTTTTTGCCTTGCTCTTCAGATATGTAGGGCGGGGGGATATTTGGGGGAATAATGGAGTGAAATTTTCACCAAACCTATCCGGTAGCAGGTTTGCTATCTCTGTGGGGTCAGTGTATGTGTGACACCATTGGCAACTAGTTCTGCACATGCTTAAGTCCTACCCTTTACGTTATATACGTAGATGTAAAAGGCCTTATAGTTGTCCTTGGCGGTACTTGCTAAGTTTCTCTCAAAGGAGCCCTTGGATGATTTGACAATTTGTCTTATTTGCCTCTTGAGGCTGAGGAGGGTGATTTTCCATTGTTGAGGCCTGCCTTTATTTTCTTGGACAGCAACTTTCTGCATTTATTGTAAAGTTTGTTGATGCTGGATGTCCACCATGGCAGTTTGTTTTTACTTGGGGCTCTGGCTTTATTTCTGGTACGCCTGAGTTTATATACTTATGTGAATGATTGTACAGGGATTTAGCGTAAGCATTGGCATAATTGCCACTTCTAACTTGGGGTGGGATTTTTAATGCATTTATACCTTCACCTAGGAGGGTATAGTTTGCCTTGGTGAAGTTTTTTAGTTTTTTGAGACCATAACATCTAAATCCCAAAACACTGAAAACCCAAAACATTGAAAACCCTGATATTGAAAGTGTGCTTCATAACATTGAAAACTTCAATACATATGTAAATAACATCCTCTCCACCTATTAAAACACCTAACTAACAAACACACTTTCTACTACATTTCTGCAGGGGGGCAAGCCCCCCTGCATCCCCCCATGTAGAGGGCTCTACCCTCCACACCCCCCATAAATTGAAAATGCCAACTCCAAGATCGCACTGCAGTGGAAAAAAGTTAATTTCCTAACCTCACTGTATCACAATAACCATACACTGAGGTTAGGAAATTAACTTTTTTCCACTGTAGTGCGATCTTGGAGTTGGTATATTTAATTTACAGGGGGGGGGGCTTGCCCCCCTGCATAAGCATAATAGAAAGTGTGTCTGTTAGCTAGGTGTTGTTGTAGGTGAAGGGGATCTTATTTACTTGTACAATGTAGTTTTCAATGTTATGAAGCACACTTTCAGTGTTCTGAATTTTCAATGTTTTGGGTTTTCAGTGATTTGAATTTTTGATATTATGGTCTCAATGTTATGAAATTCAATGTTATGAAATTTCAATGTTATGAAGTAGACCTACATATATATATATATATATATATATATATATATATATATATATATATATATATATATATATATTTATATGTGTGTGCGTGTACACACACACACACACACACACACACACACACACACACACACACACACACACACACACACACACACACACACACACACATATACACTCACACATACACTCACACACATTTATTTGAGGGCAACCCCAAATGAAATGGACATCAACTTTCATAAGCTGAGTAAGACTCTCCACTTATGTTAACAGACAACCCCCCCAAAAAAAGAGTGAAACATGTTATATCTATAGCTAGATGAATCTGTCTTTATTGGCTTGAATGAAATATTAAAGAAACAAAAAGGTAAATGGTCAGTGGGCATTCAGAAGAATGTACTTAAGGGTTGATGTTGATATCCCCCACGAATGCACTCATTTAGGGGAAGTTTGGAGTGCTGTTTTGGACTGCACTCTGTTTTGCTGGAGTCTGTCTGATCTATACTTCTATGCACTTGATTTGATATGAGACATCTATATACCTCTCTATGTGTGTGTGTGTGTGTGTGTGTGTGTGTGTGTGTGTGTGTGTGTGTGTGTGTATATATATATATATATATATATATATATATACACACACACACACACACACACATATATATTTATACATATAGGTCCCTATCAGAAGCTCGAGTTTTCAGAAATTTGAAATTAATATGGGTGATAGCATATGATTGAATTTCTGAAAACTCTAAGGTTTTCTATGGAGATCACAGTAAAGTAAGGAGTGGGGAATTTACATTTTCCCCACTGTAGTCTGATCTCAGAATTGGTATAAATAATGTGCAAGGAGTGTGGGGGAAAAACACAGAGAAATGGTAGATTTTTGATGTTTTTTGAAGTTTGGGTTTTCAGAAACTCGATCATATGGTCTCAACTATATATATTTTGAGTTTCTGAAAACTTGAACTTCTGAATTGGATCTGTATGTATATATCTACTGTATATACCTATACATACACATATATATATATATATATATATATATATATATATATATATATATGTATATACACACATATATATGGGTTCCTATCACGACACCATATGATCAAACTTTTAAAAGTTTGAACATTTCAACAGTGATCCCATTACAGTGCGCAATGGACGTTTTCCATTGTATGAAATGTAGTGCAATACTGGAGATGGTATATTTAAATAGCATGGGGTGAGGGGGGGGTGCAGCTTTCAGGTAGTTTTTTTTATTTTTTTTTTAATTTGATTTTTGAACTTTTAAGAGTTCTAACATAGACCCCTGGATTTACTAATCTTCCGTGTAAGACTAGATTAGTCTTACATGGAAGTGCCAGTGTAAGAGTATGATGGCAGCACGCCATGCATATTAATGAGAGCGTGCTGCCTCAACTCTAAAGCTTACACAGAGCGTGGATGAGTGTAGGGGTGTGTCGCACTGCCGAGCAGTCCAAAAATCCATGCCCCTGCAATGAAGAAACACCACAATTTCAAGTTACATGAGCGAGTCCACTCACATGTATACAATGTAACACTACACTCCCCCATATGTTAAACAACACAAAAAATTAAAAATAAAAATATTTTTTTTTTCTTCCGATATAGCTGCCCGTATTTGCACGGCTTTGCACAGGTTTGCCCATTGCTTATCTACTGTTAGCAGCTTAGGCACCAGAAGAGGATAATAAGAAGAATATATGCAAATTAAGCAACATAGTGATAGCGTAGTGGTTAGAGCCTTCACACAAAGAGGAGGCATTCCCGGTTCGAGTTCCACTTTCTGTGGGAAATCTGTATACAAAAATATTTCCTGACATTTTTTATGTATAAGTTTTGTAAAAAGCATTGAAATGTTAAATGTAGTAGTGAACAAATTATATATATATATATATATATATATATATATATATATATATATATGAAGGTGAAATGGTTATGCATTCTGATGCATGAGTACCCTATGTTAAGCAATATAAAGCACTGCTAAGCACATTTTACCATTTTTCAGCATATTTAAATACAATTGCGCATAGCTGCGCACCGCACTAACCAGCACAATGTATTTGCACATAGCTGTGCACCCCGCTAACAAGTACAACTGCAATGTATTTGCGCATAGCTGCACACCGTGCTAACCAGTGCAACATCGGCCAACATCGGGCAAAGTCGGGCAAAGTTGAGCAAAGTCAGGTAAACACGCTCACACCTGCTTTACTGTTCCTTAACCAGTCAGGTCTGCCCAGCAGGAAAATAAAAAGCAGGGATAGGGCTTGAACTCAGCATACTCTGCACTATAGTCACAGTACGTAACCACTAAGCCATGACAGCATTTCACAAGCATGTACGTTCAACAGACATATATCTATCAAAGGAATTTTAAACATTGCCAACATCAGCTAAGCAAACGTGCCCACAGCTGTGATTTTCCAAAACTGGCCAATCACAAATAAGTGCGGGAAATGAGGCATATTTAAGCTCCGCAGGTGGGAATACTTGCTATAACTGGTGGTAGCTTCCTTATGCAGTCAGCATGGCTGGTGTTGGTGAAGGCACTCAATTTAGAGTGCAACGCTGGGGCATTCAGGAGCCCAAAATGATGGTTTGGCTCCTTGTTCATAATCATGAGGAAAGACTCCTACAGGGACAGTACCAGGGTACCCAATATAAAATGGAGGCCTGAAACAGTCTTGCCTGTGATCTCACCAGTGCCACTGGTGTTCCTCGGACTGGTGAGCAGATCAGGCACCATTATTCTGACCTGAAGCAATGTAGGGAGGATCAACTGGACCAGTGGATCCAGGAATCCCGTACAATGCGTAATACCCCAGTACTGAGTAAGTAGCCATTGTATTAAGTAGTTAAGAATTGCTATGCTTGTCTATACTATTGATAGGTATGTCTCAATATCACTGCATTTACTTCACAGCTGCAGGTGACTGGGCTATGAACCAGCAAGTCCATGAAGATATCCTGCAAATACTGCATCATGAGGCAGATTAGTAATTATTCTGCATGTGCTGTTATATAAAATAAATGAGAGAGCCTTCAAAAAGTCATTTAAACCAATAAATAAAGGTGTAATAATCCTTTAATAAATGTATGATTCATGGTGTGCGTCTGTGTCATTTTCTTTGATATGTTGTTGTACTGTTGCATTCTACAAATAGTTGTGTTGTATTAAGCAGTGTCAACCCACACTTGAGTAGGCCCATATAACATGGATGAAGGGAGTGCCAGTAGCTTGTATGCATATGTGCAACCCTCAACTGTTGGTTCATGGCCAGCATGTACAGGTTAATCTGGCACATGAGTAGCTTGGTATTGTGTTCCCCAGAAATGTCAGTGTCCTGCTAGAAATGTAGGGAGCTGTTAACATATAAATGATACTTTCACCTGAACATATCTAGATAATTATATAAAAGTAGATCTGTCAGTGTGCCATCTTAGCAGTAGTGTGTGTGAGCAACTCTCAAAATATGTTCCAGTAGCATCTGCATCTTGGATTGTTTGTATGTAAGATACAGCTCATGTATATAATGATCTAGCAAAATCCAATTGCACAATATAAGGACATTGGGTAGTGTAATAATACATGCAAGGGACATATAACTACAGTTAATAGGAATGTACTGAAAACTAGAAGGATATATAATTTGTTAATTGAGCTATCTTTTCCCACCCTACTGTATGTGCAGAAAAAAATGCAATTACACACCTCAATCTGTATGTCTAATCTCAAAACATTTGTTGGGACATATGTCCTATTGGTTTATAAATGTTTGCATTTATTTCCATGCATGTGCCCTGTTAAAATACCACAATATTGGTGGCCTGTTATTTATTTATTTGAAGTTTGTTTACCAGGATAATCCATTGGACCGAATGAGCCCATTTTCAATGGAGTCCTGGGGAGAAAAGCTCCAAAGATACAATGTTCACAATCATGAGTCATTCCTCATGATTGTGAACAAGGAGCCAAACCATCATTTTGGGCTCCTGAATGCCCCAGCCTGTTGCCATGAATTCAACCTGCATGCAGTTGTAATGTTCACTATTGTTCTATATATGCATGTGTTATGCTTGCTTTTCAACTGTTGAAAATCTGGTGTGTTGGTTTAATGGGAATACTTCTGCATGCTGTTATAACTAATTGGGAATGCTGTTGACTGTTACTAACCCATATCTTTATCAAACTCTCCAAAACATAGTTCGTATGGGAAGGCCGGTCTCAGTGGACCCACCTGCTCCACCTCAGCTGGCCATGGCACCTGGCACCAGCAGATCTGGTGCCCAGCCTGGGTCCTACTCATCCATTGGCCCTGTGCCACCTTTGGGTGGAAGCACTGCAGGAGATGGGGCTTGCCCCCCCCTCCCATGCAAGCATGGGAGGAGGAGCACCTATCACCCTTCGAACGGTCTGGGCTGTGGTGCATAGAGAGATTGAACATTCTGTTGCAGAACCTCTATGCCAGCTTGAGGCCCGAGTGACACAACTCCCGGGTAAGCCTGCCCCTCCTACACAGCCCCCAGCACAGCCACCCTCTGGGCCATGAAGGTGCAGTGGTGACTGCCCATGGGGTGGGGACCTCAGTCCCACTGTTTCCATCTGGGGCCTCATGGGCTTGCAATTTCCAAACATCTCTCCCCGTCAAAGGTGTTCACCCACCACATGTGTCATATACAGCCCCTGTATGTGTCTTGTCTGTTTACCTCCCCAACCTACCTCCCCAAATATACCTACTTCCCCTGCCCCACATTCCACTCGCACCTGAAAAAAAAAGGGCAATCTGCTCCCAAAAACAAGATTATGCCCCATACATAGCTGCCCATTTTGCACACATGTCCACTGGACACATGAAATGTTATTTAATTGGCATTACAACATACTTTGTTGCCCTCACCCCTCTCTCAGGGGTTGAGGGGTTCATATCTACCTCCAAATTTATTGCATATGCACAGCTGTTGCTTTTGAAGAAATGGGCAGCTATGGACCTTCCCTACACTCATCCTGCACATCTCGAGCTATTTTCCATACAGTCTTTCCTTCTTTGTGCCCCTTTTTTACCAGTTTCCTATCTCCCCATTTTTCTTTTCTTTCAAAGAAATTAGAGTGGGGGTGAGCGGGAGTTAGCACTATTAAGCAGTAATTAGCGGGTTTGCATGAGTTTGCGCTTGGCTAAGCAATGCGCAGCATTGCGCAAACCCACTTACAACTGCTTAAAAGTGCCTTAGTCACTCTGTTTGTGAGGACCCTTGTTCTGCTCAGGAGCAAAATAAAACACCTCTGTAAGTCTCTAACCCCGGACCTTGCGCACACTACACAACATGAAGTACCACTAAGCCATGGTAGATATACATCACGTTGGTGCTTAAATAAGTATATCATGCATCAGAATGAGTGAATGTAAAGAAAAATTAGGAATACCATACACACAACTTGTTCTGTGGATGTTGCCCAACAGTTGTTGCAAGATTACATTACATGACTGTGATAAGAGAAGCAGCCATTCTAGCAGGAAATAATGTTACACCATCACTTTACAACCCCACACAGTATCACAGCAGGACAAACACTGGCATATCTGTTTAGGGCAGAGGCCATACCTCTCAGCTGTCCCTAATTTTCAGGGATGTCCCTGATTTTGACACAAATTTTAGCTCTGTCCCTCTGAATCTCTCCTAAAACTACTGACTTTGGGCAGAAAGGTGGTGAATTACACTTAATGAATAATGACAATAATTAAGAGTTAGACACTTCTTTTACTTCAGAAAAGGTGTATCAATTCATATGCTCTGATTCTCTCAATGTTTCAACTTAATGACACTGATATTTTAAAGGTGTCCTTGATTGTCCCTGACTTTTTCTTGACTTTTCCCTGATTCTGTTTAGATATGTACTTGATTGGTTGAGAGGTCTGGCAGAGGCAGAAATACAGAGGCATATTAGCCTTTCTGTTGTTACACACTATGCAAATAGCTTTGGAAGGAGTTTTGGAAGCATACCCTTATGTAGGAATACACTACTGAAATACAAATGGATGTAGCCATGTACTGGTAGCAAGTAGCAACCAACTATAAGAATGCCATTGCTCTATTGCTGAAAAGACCTGTGTGGTGCACAGACAAAAAATAACATGCTATTCTCTGGCTATCATGTGGATAAGTCCACAGTTGGGAGTTACACAGACAGACTACTTGCCTTGATAAACTAACATGTACACAGTAACCCTGTAAGTCTAGCAAGATAAAATCCACACAATACTACTTATGCTCTCTGTACTTCTGCAACCCTACCCAAATGCAGAATATACCTGTGTGCAGGGTCTTCTGATGTAAGAACTATACCAACCTTCTGTCTTAAACGATGTCCACATCAAACAAGGATGATCTCCAGCTTGGAAAGCTGAAAGGGCCACGCGTACATGAGTCAGCAATTTATAGTACTGGGTTGCTATGACAGTGATTACTGCAATTACTACACAACAGGCGGTATGCAATTAGCAAATGGTGGCCACTAATTAGTGCAGAGGCCATCACATGCTCATGTGCAAATTCCTACAAAAGCAGGCTGCAATCTCTGCCAACAAACTCAATCACTCTATTGCAGAGACTGAGAGAGAGAGAGAGACAGAGAGAGAGAGCGAAAGAGAGAAAAGGAAAAAGAAATATTACCAAATTATACAAAGGAAAGGTATGTGACACATATGTATTTGCTGGCATGTAGTAGATGTTATTGAAGAATAGTCTACATAATGTGAAACATTCATATGTGGCAGCAGTACTTCTTTATGCACAGATGTTCTGCTTAACTACTGCTATGGACAATACTGTGTGTACCTGTGGGCAGTGGGACATACCTGTCAAATGTGTAGCTCAGCATTAAATGTCAAAGATCTGATTCATGTTATCTGTGTTCTGTACAGTAGTGTGGCCAATGGCTGTTGGAGAGATTAGCGCTGACATTATATAAACATGGGTGTGACAGAACAACACATGCATGATAGTCATATTAAAGTGTAGCTTAGCATTGGCAACTGCTGTAGCAGTCTAGTATGCTTATCTAGCATCTGTTGCCATATATACCTCCCTAATGTTAGTCTGTGTTCATATGTGACACCTGTTTGTGTTGCAGCAAGGCCCAACAGTTCAGCTGTGAGGCCAGGGACTTACAACCGTGTGGACCATGTGTGTGTATGCCACACACATGTGGAGAAATGTATATGTGTCATATATATTCACATCTGTATATGTGCATAGAGCAGGGCACATATTACAACTGTTAGCGAAGGGGGGAGATATATATGTTGGTGAAGGTTAGTATGTGCATGTTAGTATGTAGGTTTTAGTGTGTGACAAACAACATAGCATACAGTGCTGGTAAATGACATGTGGTGGTTAAACACTGTGGTGGTTTGTCAGTTTGCAATGTTGAAGCCAGTAAGGCCTGCTAAAGATACCTGGGCAGTGAACACCTTCAATGCATTTATCCCAAGACTGTGTGATTTTATTACATTACTGTACACCTTACATCCTTTGTATAATTGATATTCTCACTATGAAAGGTGAAATGTATATGTGCCTACATATGTATGTATATGTAGACAAATGGATGTGTATATGTATATGCACACATGTATATATCTATCTATATATATATATACATATATATATATATATATATATATATATATATATATATATATATATACACACATATACACACACACACACACACACACACATATATATATATATATATATATATATATATATATATATATACACACATATATATTTATATATACTCATACACACCTACATCTACTTGTTGCATTAGATTCTCTGTTCTGTTGACTGGCTATGATGGTCAATATGTTTGTGAATTCATCAAAGATATGTATCTGTGGGATAGCTTAGTGGGAAACTGTTTATGTTATGGTATTATGGGTCCTTGCTTTGATCCTAGCAAAAGCTGTGTATTCTGTTGCTAGGCAGAACAAGTGCTATTGCATACAGTGTGATCAAGTCCCTTGGTTTTAACTAGGGTGTCTCATTGGAGGCTAAAGCACAACATCTATGATTATTGATTGGTACCGATGTTGAATGCAAATCCTGTGTGTACTGTAGTACTAATTGAAGCTCTGGGCCTGTACAGCAAAGTATGGTGTATGTCCACATTGCTTGCAGTCACTGTTTTGTCTGGTCCCTGTATTCATCACAGATTACATTTCTCAAGATTAAGGTTGTGTAAGTACTGGCACACAGGACTGTATAGTACACACTGAAAGCTTATCTGGGTTGTCATACCTTTTTGTCCTGTAATTATGTCTGATGTGTGTGTGGGTATGTCTGTAACATGTCCTTTGACATATGTGTGGTAGTACATATAACTGCGTATCTAGCAACATTCATACAGCAGTATGTGACCTATATTCCCAATTGTGCACAAATTTTGGCCACAGGTTTGACATTAACAAGTTGTGTGGTATAATAGTAATACATTTACTGGACCTTACACTGATTGTGATGGATGATATATTTTTTTACACATCAGCTTGATGTATATCTGCTGTGGCTAGGTGGTGCATCATGTTGCATACAGTGTGCCAGGTACTCTTGTATAGTCTTATATAGATATTTTATTCAGTTGCTGTCCAGAAGATGGTTCATTAGATAGAGAGTGAGCAAGGCACTTTCAAGCAGTTGTGGAGTGAGCAGTGATAAGTGGCAGTTACAGTGTTTCACTCTCGGTTAGCTTATAGGTTGCTATATATGGCAGTTCAGTGATATCTATACTGTATAATGTTAAATGTTCCATATGACTTGCTCAGACATATTTTTGTATTTATGTCTTCAAGGGATCATGGACCACCACAGGAACACGAGTTACAGGAGTGCTGAGGATGATATCATTACTAGCAGTATGATTCAGCACTACTGTTTCATGTTTTCACGAACCAGCCATGACCAGCAGGAGCGTACTGCAATGTGGCAAGATGTTGTCCGCAGGGGCAATGACGTAGGCCTGCATAACCGGACATATGAGCAGGTACGCCACCACTGCAGTGATCTTCTCAGACATATCCGTCAGCGTGCCGCTGATGTGCGTAGACAACAGCTTGCAACAGGAAGTGGTGTTAATATCCACCCCCCCTTCACCAGAGTGGAGGAGCTGCTCATGAGCCTGGTGGCACCTGCCCAACAACAACAGCAGAAGACATACACCATGATGTAGGTTGGAGCCACCCAGCAAGCACACATGGAGCATGCAGGTAACATGGCATATCTGTAGACTACTCTTATCTGTATTGGTAGATCATGCATATGTGAGATGTGGAGTGTGCTGTTCAAAGATGTGGAGTCTGTTGTTGTGCAAAACTGATCATATGGAACATAATCTGTAGCCCTGTGAATGTAAACTGTTGTTGTACTGTAAGATTGCAAACACACAGTAGCTATGCCACAGTTGTGACCACTGACAAACTGTCTCATCTCTATGTAGATAGCTCTGGGGTGACATCAAGGCAGCTGACAGATGCTGGTGAGTGTGTTCTACATTTATTATTGTAAATAAAAAGTGCATGTCATAGTTAGGGTGTAGGCCATGTACACATGTAACACACCTACCCATAATGCATGCTGTGCATGTTTGGTGTAAGAGCATGCACATCTCACTATTGTGATTAGCTGCCTCAAACATATGCAATACCCAGATCATCTCAAGCAAATGTGGCTAGACTGTATTGACCATTGTATAGGCACAGTTGATATTCAACATGCACATAACATACACATCTATGTCATACACAGATCATTTTAACATGCTACACATAAAGGATTCTCAACCCCTCTCCAGTATCCAAAATCTCATCCACACATTACACATAATATACCTGAGGGGTAGAGGCCTATTCTGGGGCATTTAAACACTCTGCAACACACTACACATTCATGTCAGGTAGTGCTCCTTATTAGCCTCCTTACAAACTCACGTAACAACTGGTTGTGAAATGGTGAATTTAACCAAGATAGTACAGTTCCGGCACAGCATGATTAGTGCTGGTTTGTGAAACATTTGTAGCCTTGAGTGACTACTGGATGCTTCATGATGATGGCCTATGGTACTATACCCCATCCAGTTATTGTAACCACAGCACTACACATAGCTGTCATTGCTACACACCATAATGATGTGTGTGTGCATACATATGCACCTTTAAAAAGTATGCATACCAATCACCATTTGCACAACTGACATATATATGTCTTTTGATGCTATTGAGTGGCTAGATCATATGACACATATTGGGTATGTGCAGTGTTTAAATATGCAGTTGTGTTTTAGCATGCCATGTCATGGATGAGACTGGAATGTCCACAATATGATCTACACTCACCAGAAGTACCGTACATTGGGTATGTGGCCGAATGGTATTCCATCAATTATCCATGCACCACTGATGATGTTGTGTGAATACTCATCATGCATGTGCTAAAAATGTGTCCACACTTATTTGCTAAAGACACAGAGGCTGTAATCAGCATTGGATACCTATCTGACACACAGATACACATCCAGCAATGGTATGTACACCTGTGAGTTATGATGCACAGTACATCACAGGGTTATGAATACTTGCACAGCAATGTTGTGTCCATGGATGCATTGTGTTCCAGGGGGAGGGCCATCACCTAATAACAAAACACATGCATCAGAGCCATGTATACTGTTAGTAACAAGGACTGTCTACACTTGCACTGCATGCTGTTGAGCAACACATGTCCTACATGCTGACATGTGTGATATGACTGTTTTGCTTGTGATACTGTATCCCACCATCGCCTGCTATTGTGTATGTTCTGTGATTGCTAGTGTTGTGTGTGTCTGCTTTTGGGAGGAGTGTAGTTTTGTTTGTTTGCATGTGTGCATGTGTGCATGTGCACGTGTACAGGTGCGCATGTGTGCATGTGCGCATGTGCACATGTGCGCATGTGTGCATGTGTGCATGTGGTCTGAAGTCATGTTCAGATCTTAAAGTGTGTTTCCTGATTTCCTCTCACAGGTGGCGAGGTGGGGCTGGTTCAGTACAGCAGGGAACGTGATGTCACTGAGACAGACAGTGATCATGAGGATAGGTGTGTTGAGGCACAGTCAGGTTTGTCAGGGTCTGTTGTTGGGCCAACAATTGACAGTACACAAGTCTCCACCCCATCCATGCACACAGTCATACTGCCTGTGCATCCATCATCACCATTGCCCTTAGCTGAGGGACAGTGTACAGTTGGCACTGGCCAGGACAGTGTGGTATCTATGGCACATGTATCAGGACACAGCAGCCATAGCCAGATGTCTGGAATGGTACCACATAGGCAGATGCCCAGGTGTTCTCGTCAGAGCACTGCTGGTCATCATGCCCTTGGCAGACATGCCACACCTCTTTCTACCACATGCATGTTCCAGGCTGTCATGGAGGCACAGACATGAATGGAGCGGTACACCAGACAGGGGCTAAGGGCACAGAGGGCTCATTACACTTCTGTAAATGACAGTATCCGTGACCTAGCAAGTACCATACGTAACTAAACTGAAGTCATTGATAGACGTTGGGGTGAGACATTGGATGTCCTCCACAATGTCATGTCCATGTGTCAGGACAGTGCGGGATGGTTGAGATATCTACATGGACTTATGCCAGCAACATCACCAGCTGGAGGTCACCGTGGACGTCCAGCAAGTCACAGCCGCTCCTGTAGTGCCAGTACCAGCCCCAGCAATGTTGTGGGGGGCTGTCCATAGACCGTCCTAGCAGACCATATGCACGTGGCTCTGGCCAGTCCCAGCAGGGACCTGGATCCAGTGGACATTTGTCAACCTCTTTGGATAGTACCCAATCTGGATTAGTACCTGATACTGTCTGTAGCACCTCTGCCAGGCACAGGTTCCGTATCCATGGCCAGAGACGGTGATCTGTAATGCCTACCAGATACAGTCTGTAGCTGTCTCACAAATCCCCCTATATGGCACATGGTAGAACTGTGTGCATGCAGAAACACACACATAAACCAGAAACCTAGGGCAAACACATACCCGCACACATGACATCAACATTGGACCATAACAGTACTCATGGCCCTCACACACACACTCACACACACATGTCAATTGTATGGCTCAGTGTAGCCCTCTGGCAAACCAACAACACACCCTGTGCATATTATGAAACTTGTGCCACCCCCTGTCATCTGTAACATTGATGTAGGAACAGGCTAACAAGGTGCTGATGCACAGGGTGACTTTAATAAAGTATAGCAATGGTTGGATGTGTAGCATGTTGTCAGCAGTAAAGTATAATGATATCCTTGAAGGTGTAGCTGAGCAGGCATGATGCATTAAAGCTGTAATTAGCAATGTTGTATTGTTTTCACCAGTGTTTATTCCAATTGTGTTTTGTTTTCCTGTGTGCCTCTTGGCTGATGTGTGTAGTTGTGTCAGCATGTGTTACACAGTGGACAGTAAGTGTGGGGTGTGCAACACACGTTTGCAGGTGTCCATTTGTGAACATGGTGGGGGTGCACTGTCTGCATGTACATGCATATTGGACACATAGGCAGGGTGACATGCCCTGTATTGGCCAGTGTTAACACTCCATAGTTTCTATTGTTGGCCAGTATGCATTGTACTACACACATTTTGGAACTTGAGTATGCATGTGTGTGTATGACATGGATTGACACTGTGCTGTGGGTGATGCTGTTGTTGCCATGTGTCATTGGTTTGCATTACTAAGGTTAACACTGTCCCAGCTGCATAATCCTTTATTAATGCACACTGTTCACCTACAGTGTTGCATTGACCATGCTATCACAAACACAGGAAATTCTCACTTATACAGTAAATGTGCATTAGTCTCATG